>NC_090416.1:6093450-6225950 GCF_036365525.1 Heterodontus francisci | reverse complement strand
TTGTTCTTTTATGTGGTAGAGGTCGCGGGTTTGGAAGGTGCTGTCTAAGGAGCCTTAGTGCATTGCTGCAGGGCATCGTGTAGATGGTACACACTGCTGCCACTGTGTGTTGGCGATGGAGGGAGTGGATGTTTGTAGATCGGGGTGCCACTCAAGCGGGCTGCTTTGTTCTGGATGGTGTCGGGATTCTTGAGTGTTGTTGGAGCTGCACACATCCAGGAAAGTGGACAGTTTTTCATCACAATTCTGACTTGTGCCTTTTAGATGGTGGACAGGCTTTGGGAAGTTAGAAGGTGAGTTACTCGCCTCAGAATTCCGAGGGTCTGACCTACTCTGGTATCGATGGTATTTATACGGCTACTCCAGATCAGTTTCTGGACAATGGTAACCCCAGCATGTTGAGAGTGGGCTTTTCAGCAATTGTGATGCCATTGAACTTCAAGGGGAGATGATTAGATTCTGTCTTGTTGGAGATGGTCTTGCCTGGTACTTGTGTGGCACGAATGTTACTTGCCACTTATCAGCCCAAGCCTGGATATTGTTTAGATCTTGCAGCATTTCTACACAGACTGCTTCACTATCTGAGGAGTCACGAATGGTGCTGAATATTTTGCAATCCTCAGTGAACATCCCAACTTCTGTCCTTATGAGTGAAGGAAGGTCATTGATGAAGCAGCTGAAGATGGTTGGGCCTAGGACACTACCCTGAGGAACTCCTGCAGTGATGTGCCGGAGCTCAGATGATTGACCTACAACACAACTATCTTCCTTTGCGCTAGGTTTAACTCCAACCAGCGGAGACTATCCCCCTGATTCCCATTGACTCCAGCTTTGCCGGGGCTCTTTGATGCCATTCTCGGTCAAATGCTGCCTTGATATCAAGGGCAGTCACTGTCACCTCGCATTATGAGTTCAGCTGTTTTGTCAATGTTTGAACCAAGGCTGCAATGAGGTCAGGAGCTAATTGTCCCTGGCAGAAACGAAACTGTGCGTCACTGGGCAGATTATTGCTAAGCAAGTGCCGCTTGATAGCCCTGCCAATGACACCTTCCATCACTTTACTGATAATCGATGTAGACTGATGGGGCGGTAATTGGCCGGGTTGGATTTGTCCTGCATTTTGTGTACAGGACATACTTGGGCAATTTTCCACATTGCCGGGTAGATAGATAGGTAGAAAATAGGAGTAGGAGGTGGCCATTTGGCCCTTTGAGCCTGCTGCACCATTCATTATGATCATGGCTGATTATCCAATTTAGTAGCTTGTTTCGGCTTTCATCCCATACCATTGATCCCTTGATTCAACTTCTTTCTGTGGTACCGGATTCCACAGGCTCACCACTCTCTGGGTGAAGAAAATTCCTCCTCATCTCAATCCTGAAAACTTTATGCTGTATCCTTAGACTATGACTCCAGGTTCTGGACCTCCTCACCATCGGAAACATCTTTCCTGCATCTACCTTATCAATTCATAGAGAGATAAAGTACCAAAGCAGGCACTTCGACCCACCGATTCAGTGCCGACCATCAACCACCCATTTATATTAATCCTACTTCCCTCTCATATCCACACCTTCTCTCAATTCTCTTACCTACACTCGGGACAATTTATAATGGCCAATGTAACTATCAACCTGCAAGGCTTTGGCATGTGGGAGGAAACCAGAGCACCCGGAGGAAAACTACGCGGTCCCAGGGAGAATTTGCAAACTCCACAGAGGCAGTAGCCAGACCGAATCATGGGTCGCTGGAGCTGTGTTGCTAACCACTGCGCCCCTGATGTTAGAATTTTATAGTTTTCTATGAGATTTCCCCCCTCACTCTTCTGAACTCCAGCGAATATACTCCTAACCGAAACAATCTCTCCTCATTTGTCAGTCCTGCCATCCCAGGAATCAGTCCGGTAAACATGTGCTGCACTCCCTGGAGACCAAAACTGCTCACAATATTCCTGGTGTGGCCTCACCAAGGTGCTGTCTAATTGCTGAAAGACATCCCTGCTTCTGTACTTGAATCCTCTCGCTATGAAAGCCAGCATGCCATTTGCCTTTTTTACTGCTTGCTGCACATGCATGCTGACCTTCAGCGACTGGTGTACGAGAACACCCAGGTCTCGCTGCATATTCTACTCTCTCAGTTTATAGCCATTCAGATAATAATCTGCCTTCCTATTTTTGCGACAAAAGTGGATAACCCCACATTTATCCACATTATACTGCATCCACTGGCCCACACATTCAACTTATTCAAATCAGCCTGAAGCCGCTATGCATCTTCCTCACAACTCACCTTCCCACCCAGTTTTGTGTCATCAGCAAATTTGGAGATATTACATTTATTTCCCTCATTTAAATCATTAATGTATATTGTGAATAACTAGGGCCCTAGCACCAATTCCTGTGGTACCCCACTAGACACTGCCTGCCATTCAGAAAAAGACCATTTATCCCTACTCTTCGTTTCCTGTCCACCAACCAATTTTCTATCCATCGCAATACACCACCCCCAATCCCAATGCCAGTGTTGCAGCTGTACTGGAACAGCTTGGCTAGGGGCGCAGCAAGTTCTGGAGCGAAGGTTTCAGTACAGTGGCGCAGTGGTTAGCACCGCAGCCTCACAGCTCCAGCGACCCGGGTTCAATTCTGGGTACTGCCTGTTTGGAGTTTGCAAGTTCTCCCTGTGTCTGCCTGGGTTTTCTCCGGGTGCTCTGGTTTCCTCCCACAAGCCAAAAGACTTGCAGGTTGGTAGGTAAATTAGCCATTACAAATTGCCCCTATTATTGGTAGGTGGTAGGGAAAAATAGGGAAAGGTGGGGGATGTGGTAGGAATATGGGATTAGTGTAGGATTAGTATAAATGGGTGGTTGATGGTTGGCACAGACTCGGTGGGCCGAAGGGCCTGTTTCAGTGCTGTATCTCTAAACTAAACTATTGCTGGAATATTTTCAGGGTCCATAGCCTTTGCAGTAAACAGTGTCTTCAGTCGTTTCTTGATATCACGCGAAATGAATCGAATTGGCTGAAGACTGGCATCTGTAATGCTGGGGACTTTAGGAGGAGGCCGAGATAGATCATCAACTGGACACTTCTGGCTGAAGATTGTTGCAAATGCTTCAGCATTACCATTCCCACTGATGTGTTGGGCTCCTCCATCATTGAGGATGGGGATATTTGTGGAGCCACCTCCTCCAGTTCATTGTTTAATTGTCCAACAACATTCACGGCTGGATGTGGCAGGACTGCAGAACTTATATCTGATCCGTTGGTTATTAGATCACTTAGCTCTGTCTATCACATGCTGCTTATGCAGTGTGACACACAAGTAGTCCTGTGTTGTCGCTTCACCGGGTTGACAACTCATTTTGAGGAATGCCTGGTGCTGCTCCTGGCATGCCCTCCTGCACTCTTCATTGAACCAGGGTTGGTCTACTGGCTTGATGGTAATGGTAAATTGGGGCATTTGCCCTGTTTCGCACTACTTGACCTGTTCGAAATATATCCCATTTAGCACAGTGGTACAGCCACTAAACATGATGGATGTTATCCTCAATGTGAAGGCGGGACTTCCTCTCCACAAGGACTATGCGGTGGTCACTCCTACCACTAATGTCATGGACAGATGGCAGGTAGATTGGTGAGGACCAGGCCAAGTATGTTTTTCTCTCTTGTTAGTTCCATCACCACCTGCCGCATATCCAGTCCAGGATCTGTGTCCTTTAGCACTTGGCCAGCTCGGTCAGGAGTGGTGCTAGCGAGCCACTCTTGGTGACGGACATTGATGTTCCCCCACCCAGACTACATTATGCGCCCTTGCCACCCTCAGTGCTTCCCAACATGGAGAATCATGGATTCATCAGTTGAGGGAGGGCGGTAGGTGGTAATCCGCAGAAGTTTTCCTTGCCCACGTTTGACCTGATGCCATGAGACTTCATGGCATCAGGAATGCTGTAGAGGAGTCCCAGGGCAACTCCCTCCTGACTGTAAAGTACTGTACCCACCTTTCTTCTGGGTCTACTTTGCCCGTGAGACAGTATATAGCTGAGGATAATGATGGCAGTATCTGGGACATTGTCTGCTTGATTCCCTGAGTATGACTATGTCAGGCTGTTGCTTGACTAGCCTGTGGGACAGCTCTCCCGACTTTAGCACAAGCCCCCAGATGTTAGTGAGGAGAACTTTGCAGGGTGGATGGGCTGGGTTTGCCGTTGTCGGTGCCTAGGTCGATGCCACGTGGTTTGTCCAGTTTCATTCCTTTTTTATTGACTTCATAGCTGTTAGATACAACTGAATGACTTGCTAGGCCATTTCAGAGGGCATTTAAGGGTCAACCACATTGCTGTGGGTCCAATGTCACATGTAGGCCAGACCAGGTCTCCTTCCCTAAAGGACATTAGACGAGCGTTTAATTCCAGATGAACTAATTGAATTCGAATTCCACCGTCTGCTGTGGACGGATTCGAACCCATGCCCCCAGAGCAATACCCTGGATCTCTGGGTTTTTAGTCTGTGTCTGTGTCTGTGTCAGTGTGCATTTTTTAGGGCCTGGGTTTTGCTGTGTGTCTTCGTGTGTCTATACATTTCCGTGTTTGTTGTCTCAGTGTTTCTTTTGTGCTGTGCGTGCCAAAGTGCCTGGGATTTGTTGTGCATGTGCCTGTGTCGCTGTGTTTGCACGTCTGTGTGTGTACATGTGTGCGCATGCCTGTGTGCATACGTATGGGCTTGTCAGAGTTTGGGTTGTGCAGTGCGTCTGCGTGTATGTGTGTGTGTGTGTTTTATGCATCAGAGCCTGTTTTGTGCTCTGTGAGTATGCGCATGTGCGCACATGTGCACGTGTACATATTTGCTTCAAGGCCTGGGTCGGCTGTGCTTGTCAGTGTGTGTGTGTGAATTTTGTGTCTCAGTCCTTTATTGTGCTGTGGTGTGTTTGTGTCTCTGTGTGTGTGAGTGTGGCTGTGTGAGATTTTTTGTCTCAGGGCCTGGGTTATGCTGTGCACCTGTCTGTGTGTGCATCGCTCACTCAGGGCCTGGGTTTTGCTGCAGTGTGTGTTTATGTATCAGGACCTCGATTGTGCTGTGCTTCTATGCGTGTCGTGTGTGAGTGTTTATGTGTGGAAGTGTTTGCCTCAAGGCCTGGGCTTTGCTGTGCTGTGTGTTTGTGTATCAGGACCTCGATTGTGATGTGCAACTATGCGTGTGGTGTGTTTGTGTGTATGTGTGTGTGTGTCTGTGTGTGGATGTGTCTGTGCATTTCTGTCTCTGTATCTCAGGGACTGGGTTGTGTTTTGTGTATGCGTTTGTATGTTTGGGTGCATGTGTTTGTGTGTGCGTGTATATGCATTTGTGTGTATCTGTGAGAGTGTGCCTGGCTCAGTGCCTGCGGTATGAACTGTGTTGTTGTGTGCATGTGTGTGTGCCTGTGTGCGTGTGTGTGTGCGCATGTTTATAGGGGCAGGGGACTTGCACGCGTGTGTAAGCGTGTTTTTGAGTCTCAGGGCCTACATTGTTTTGTGTATGTAAGTGTGTGTGAGTGTGTATGTGTTTCTCATGGACTGGGTTGTGTTGTTTGTGTGTGTGGGGGGGAAAGTGTTGCGTGTGAGTGGGGGGGTGTGAGTGTGTGTGCATGTGCGCATGTGTGTTTGCATCAGTGCCTGTCTTGAGTGTGTGTGTGTCTCAGGCCATGGGTTGCCCTGTGTGTGTGTGTGTGTGTGCGTGTGTGTGTGTGCAGGTGTACGTGGTTGGTTGTCACAGGGCCTGTGTTGTGCTACATGTGTATGTGTTTGTGTTTGCATGTACCTGTGTGCATTAGTGTGTCTCAGTGTTTCTGTTGTGCTGTAAGTGTGTGTGTTTGTGTCTTCATGTACCTTAGTGTGTATGAGTCCACACACTTGTGTGTGTGTCTGTGTGTGGGTTTGTCTCAGAGCCTGGGATGTGCTTTGTGTCAGTGTTTGTGTCTCTGTGATTATCTTGTGCTGTGTGTGCGTGTATATCTCAGGACCTGAGCAATGGCGTGTGCCTGTGTGTGTGTGTGTGTCAGGCCCCGGGTTGCGCATTCTCTTCCTGTGTGTGTGTTTGTGTGTACCGGTGTGTGCTCGTGTATCTCAGTGATTCTGTTGTGCTATGCCTGTGTGGAACATATCAACATTACAAAAGGGGAGGTGTTGGAGGTTTTGAAGTACATTAAGGTGGTTAAATCCCCCAGGCCTGACCAGATGTATCCCAGGATGCTATGGGAAGCAAGGAAGGAGATTGCTGGCGCCCCGGCAGAGATTTCTGTATCATCGTTAGCCATGGCTGAGCTACCAGAAGACTGGAGGACAGCTAATGTTGTCCCTTTATTTAAGAATGGCAGCAGGGACAAGCTAGGAAACAACAGGCCAGACAGCCTTGCATCAGTTGTGGGAACGGTATTGGAAGGAATTCTGAGAGACAGGATATACATGCATCTGGAAAGGCATGATCTGATTAGGGAGAGCCAGCATGTCTTTGTGCAAAATCATGTATCACAAATTTGATTGAGTTTTTCGAGGTGACCAAGAGGATTGACGAGGGCAGGGCGATGGAACTTTTCTACATGGACTTTAGCAAGGCCTTTGACAAGGTCCTGCATGGTAGGCTGGTCCAGAGCGTTCGAACACATGGGATCCAGTTTGAGCTAGCAATTTGGATACAAAAGAGGGTGGTAGTGGAGGTTCGATTTCCAGATTGGAGGCCGATGGCCAGTGGTGTGCTGCAGGGATTGGCGATGGGCCCTCTCTTGTTTGTCATACATATTAATGACTTGGATGTGAATGTAGGGGGTATGATTAGCAAGTTGCATATGACATCAAAATGGGTGGTATAGTGTACAGTAAAGAAGGTTGTCCAAGGTTACTACAGGATATAGATACACTGGGAAAGTTGGAAAGGGATTGACAAATGAAATTTAACGCAGACAAGAGTGAAGTGATGCATTTTGGGAAGTTAAACCAGGGCAGGACATGGACAGTGAATTCCAGGGCCGTGTGGAGTGTTGTTAAGCAGAGAGACCTTGACTTGCAAGTACATAGTTCCATAAAAGTGGCAACACAGGTAGACAGGGTGGTGAAGAAGGCATATGGTATGCTTGCCTTCATCGGATGAGGCATTGAGTACAAGAGTTGGGACGTCTTATTGCAGTTGTACGTAATATTGGTTAGGCTGCATTTGGAGTACTGTGTACAGTTCTGTTCGTCGCACTACAGGAAAGATGCGATTAAGCTAGAAAGGGTGCAGAAAAGATTCACAAGGGTGTTACCTGGTTTGGAGGGCCTGAGGTATAAAGAGAGATTGGATAGGCAGGGTCTGTTTTCCCTGGAGCGAAGGAAGCTGAGAAGGGGCATGATGTAGGTATATAAAATTATGAGAGGCATAGATAGGGTAGATAGCAAAAGTCTGTTTCCCATGGTAGGGGTGACTAAAACTCGAGGGCATAGATTTAAGGTGAGAGGGAGGAGCTTGAAAGCGGATCAAAGGGGTAAATGTTTCACACAAAGAATAGTGGGTATCTGGAATGATCTGTCAGAGAACGTGGTGGAGGCAGGAACAGTAGCAACATTTAAGAGGAATCTATACAGGTACTTGAATGAGCAAAGGCACAGAGGGATATGGAATTAATGCAGGCAGGTGGGAATAGTATAGATAGGCATTATGGTCTGCATGGACACGGTGGGCCCAATCCCTTTCCTCTATGCTGTATGATTCGATGCCTCAATACTCTAGAGGGGACGCTAGCAGAGAAATTTAAAAGGAGATCTGTTAGAGATGTTTAATATTGTGAAGGTTTATGGAAATTAAATGAAGTGAAACTGTTTCCAATGTGTGAGGGGCCGTTAACCAGTGGACACAGATTTACGGTGATTGGAAAAAAGCAGCACAGGTGACACGAGGAATTTTTAATGCAATGGGTGTTTCAGATTTGCAATGTATTATCTGATAGGCTAAAGGATAAAGATTCAATGGTAGATTTCAAAAGATAAACATCTTAGGGACAAAAAATGGAAGAATCTGGGACAGAGCCATGGTGTGGGACTATCTGGAAACACTTCAAAAGGGCGAGCACTGACTTGATGGACCAAATGGCCAGTTTGGAGCTCTCTCCTCTTTCGGTCACAAGCTTCTAGGATCAAGTGTCACTGCAGGACTTGATCACAAGAATCAAGGCTGACACTGCAGTGACAATACTGAGGGAGTGTTGCACTGTCAGAGGTGACTTCTATCGAATGAAATCTTAAACCCAGGCTCCGTCCGGCCTCTCAGGTGGATGTTAAAAATCCCATCGCACTATGTAGAAGCAGAGCATGGGAATTATTCCAGGTGTCCTGGTCAATATTAATCCTTCAGTCAACATCACAGAAACAGATCTGATCATTATCACATTGCTGCTTGTGGGAGCTTGCTGTGCTTCATAAATTAGAAGAGTGACTACAGTTTAAAACGTACTCTTTGTGTATAAGGTGCTTTGTGACCTCCGGTGGTCAAGAAAAGCAGCATATAAGTGCAGCTCTTTTTATTTTCAATGCCAATATGACTCATAATTAGCTCAGTCCCAGAAAGCAGAGAGTAGTGGAGAATGGTTGTTGTTCAGTCTGGAGGGAAGTACGCCGTGGTGTTCTCCAGGGTCACTGTTGGGATCATTGTTGCTGTATGTTAATGCAATGGGCTTGAGCACAGAGGGGATAATGTCAAAGTTTTCAGATGGCAGTAAACTCAGAAATGTTAAGAACCAGTGAAAAGGATAGTAACAGACTTCAGGAAGAGAGACTGGTGAAATGGGCAGGCACCTGGCAGATGTAACTTAACACATGAAGTGATATATTTGAGTAGGAAGTATGGAGCCATAGAACCATAGAACAATTATGGCATAGAAGGAGGCCATTCAGCCCACCGTGTCCGTGCGGGCAAAACAAAATGCTGCCCAATCTACTTCCACCTTCCAGCACCTGCTCCATAGCATTGCAGGTTGCAGCACTTCAGTACATGTCCAGGTACCTTTGAAATGAGTTGAGGGTTTGTGCCTCCAGCACCATTCCTGGAAATGAACTTCAGCCAACCATCACCCTCAGGGTGCAAAAGTGTTTCCTCATGTCCCCTCTAATTCTTCTACCAATCACCCTACATCTGTGCCCCCTGGTCATTGACCTCTCCGCTAGGGGAAAACAGGTCCTTCCTCCTACTCTATCTAGGTCGCCCATGATTTTGTTCCCCTCAATTCGTCCCTCAACCTCCCCTGTTCAAAGGAAAAGAAAACACTAGCCTGTCCAATGTTTTCTCATAGCTGCAACTTTCAAGCCCTGTCAACATTCTTGGAAACCTCCTTTGTACTCTCCAGAGCAATTATGTCCTTTCTATAATGTGGTGACTGGAACATTTCGCAATACTCCAACTGTGGCCCAACCAGTGTTTTATACAGTTCCAGCCTTACGTCCCTGCTTTTGTATTCCATACCTTGGCCAATAAAGGAAAGCATTCCTTATGCCTTCTTCACCACACTATCTTCCTATCCTGCCACCTTCAGGGATCTGTGGGCATGCACTCCAAGGTCTCTCACTTCTTCTACACCTCTTAATATCCTCCCATTATTGTGTATTCCCTCGCTTTATTTCCCCTCCGCGAATCCATTACCTCACACGTAACTGGATTGAATTCCATTCGCCACTTTTCTGCCTACTCAACCAAACCATTAATATAATTCTGGAGTCCACGGCTATCCTCATCGCTATCAACTATACGGCCAAGTATGTGTCATCAGCAAATTTCCCAATCATGCCTCCCACATTTAAGTACACGTCATTAATACATACCAGAAACTGCAAGGGTCCCAACACTGAGCCCTGTGGAACAGCACTGGAAACATACTTTCATTCACGAAAACATCTGTCGACCTCTACCCTTTGTTTTCCTGTCACTGAGACACTTTTGGATCCAGCTGCCACATTCTCCTGCGTCACATTGGGCTTTCATTTTACTGACCAGTCTGCCATGTGGGACGTTGTCAAATGCCTTGCCAAATTCCATGTGGACCACATCCACTGCACTACACTCATCAATCCTTCTTGTTACTTCCTCAAAAAAATTAATTAAGTTCGTCAGACTTGAGCTTCCCTTAACAAATCCATGCTGACTATCGCTGATTAATCCGTGCCTTTCTAAATTGCAGTTTATCCTATCTCTCAGAATTGAATGTAATAATTTAACCACCACCGAGTTCAAATGCACCAGACTATAATTATTTGAACTATAACTCGCATCCTTTCTAAACAATGGTACAATATTTGCGGACCTCCAATCGTCTGGTACTTTGCCTGTATCTAGTGAGGATTTGAAGATGATCCGCAGGGCACCCGTTTTTTTTTCCTCCCTGGCTTCCTTTAACAACATTGGATGCAATCCATCCGGCCCTGCCGATTTATTAGCTTTCAAGAATGTCAGACACTCTCGTACTTCCTCTCTCATTATGCTTATTGTGTCTAATATTTCACACTCCTCCTCTTTAACTACAATGTCTGTATCATCCCGCTCCTTTGTGAAGACAGAGACTTATTGAGAAACATGCCCACATATTTTGCATTAACGCATAGGTTTCTTTGTACATCTCTGATTCGGGCCAATCCTTAGTTATCCTCTTGCTCTTAATCTACTGATAAATCATCTTCGGGTTTTCCTTGATTTCACTCGCCAATAATTTTCATGTCCTCTCTTGGCTTTTCTAATTTCAGTTTTTACTTCCCCTTGCACTTTATATACTCCGAAGAAGGGTCACTGACCCGAAACGTTAACTCTGCTTCTCTTTCCACAGATGCTGCCAGACCTGCTGAGTGAATCTAGCATTTCTAGTTTTTGTTTCAGATTTCCAGCATCCGCAGTATTTTGCTTTTACTTCATATACTCCTCTGGGCTTTCTAAAGTATAAAGATTTCTGTTATCGTCATAAGCTTTCTTTTTTCTGCTTTAACTTACGCTCTTTACTACGAGATAACCAGGGGGCTGTCGATTTGTCAGTACCACCCTTTATCATTGTGGGACATATCTACATTGTGCCTGTGGTGTCTCGCTTTTGAATACCTCCCAGTGTTTTGCCACTGATTTTCCTTCAAGTAGCTGTATCCAGTACAATTTCGACAGGTCACCACTTAGTTTTATAAAATTTGCCTCCCCCCAGTTTAGAACTTTTACTCCTATTTTATCTCTGTCCTTTTCCAGGATTATGCTAAAACGTACTGTAATATGGTCACGATCTCCAAAATGGTCACCCACTGTTACGTCCACCACTTGCCCAGCTACATTACTGTAAACTAAAGCAGGAATTGCACCCCCTCTCGTTGGGCTTGTTACGTGCTGGCTGAAAAAGTTCTTTTGGATGTAGTTCAAGAATGTTGTCCCCTCTGTGCCTTTCACACTCTTTGTCTGCCAGTTGATATTCGGGTTGTTAAAATCCAAAACTATTATTGCCCTATAGTTTTTGCACGCAGAACTTTACCACATATTTGTTCTACCTCCGTCTCACTATCTGGGTAAATAGTTCAATCTCACTATTTGGGCGTCTATAGTACATAGTCTCCAGTATGAGGAGAAACAATATAAACTAAATGGTACAATCATAAAGTGTGTGCAGGATTGGAGAGACCTGGGGTGTTCATACAGAGATCTTTAAAGGTAACATGTAGTGTCCTTGGTGTCAGAGAGAGAGACACAGAGTAACAAAATGCAGGAGGAAATGTTGATTTTTACACATCATTGGTAAGGTCCCAGCTGGAGAATTGTGTCCAATTCTGATCACCACACTTTGGTAAGGATGTCAAGGACTTGGTGAAGATAAAAAGGCAATTTACAAGAATTACCAGGGATCTGGGAATTCAGTTACGTGGAAAAGCTGGGATTGTTCTCTTTAGAACAGTGACGGGCAAGAAGAGATTTAATATAGAATTCAAAATCATGAAGGGTTTTGATAGGGTAATTAATGTGAAACTGTTTCCTGTGTCAGAAAGTTTAGTATTAAGAAGACACAAATTGAAGGTAATTGACTCGGAACCAGAGATGACGTGAGGAAAAGTTTCTTACACAGTGAGTTGTTGGAATCTGGAATTCACTGCCTCAAAACATGTTGGAAGCAGATACAATAATATCTTTCAAAAGGGAATTTAATATATTCTTTAATAGGAACATTGCAGGAGTCTGGGGAAAGAGGAGGGGAGAGGAAGTAACTAGAGAACACTTTCAAAGAGACAGCACTGATATAAAGGGCCGAATAGCCTCCTCCTGTGCTGCATTAATCTCTGATTTTCTGAGCAAAAGATAGAGAGTGAAGTGAGAGTGAGAGAGAGAGAGAACATGAACGATGGAAATAGAAAGAGAGAGAAAATCGACTGACATCGCGTTTTGGGCAGAGGGGTCTGCTTGTGCCCGTTCGCTGTTGAGGAACGTGACACACAAACTTCATGCTGTCTCCTCATTTCCGTGAATTCTACGTGTCGCCCGGGGTGACCCACAATGCTGTCTGTCTGCACGATTAACAGGGACCTAACTGTGTGTGAGGCTGGCTAGTGTTTCAGCCACTGTTCAGCTCTTCAAGGCAGTCTGTCTCTCTTAAAGAGAAGCTGAACTGAATCACGGTAAGCTGCGCTTCTCGGCCTTTTGGCTAAGATCAAGTGTAGTATCTGTTCTTATCAGTGCTTATTTGATTGAGAAGAGACCATGATCATTGCCTTTTGATCCTGGGGAAGCTTTGAGTAAAATGGCTATAACCAATTTTCGAGCTTCGGGCCAGGGAGTGCGCAACACCGTTCGGGTGGTCGTGAAGGACAAGGAAGGAGATGCACCGGTCGATCGCACCTTCTTCATCAAGAAAATTCTCTTCGATTGCTGCGGATTTCAAGCAACGGACGTCTTCTGCCTGCAGGATTTCCCCAGCAGTGGATACTTCGACGTGACGTTCCGGAACGTGGCGGGATGCATCAAGTTTCTGAAGGCATTCAAGGAGAAAGGGGACCGGGCTCCACTGTCGATCCTCACAGCGGAGCCGCTCTTCACGCTTCCGTCACAACGGGACCGGGTGGTGACGATTCACCTCTACAACCCCCATGTTCCGGTGGTGGATGTACTCACCTTTCTCGCCAGGTACGTCGAGGTGGCCGGCAGCAGCACTGATGTCAAGGACCCCTTTGGGATCTGGACCAGCAAGCGGCAGGTCAAGGTGACCTTGAAGGTAGATCCCAGTGGAGCCATCATCCACCCTCCCTCCAGCTTCGCTATCGGGGGAAGTCGAGGCTTCTTGGTCTACGCTGGGCAGCCCAGAGTTTGCCGCACCTGTGGCAAATCTGGTCACATGGCAGCCAACTGCAGCACGGTTGTTTGCAAGAACTGCAAGAAGGAAGGCCATCAGACCAAGGACTGTAAGCAGACTAAGTGTTGCAACTTGTGCGGTGCGGCAGGCCATCTCTACAAGACCTGCCCCAAACGTTGTCTCAGCTATGCTCAGGTGGCAAGGTCCAAGGAATGGCCGGGCGAAGGTTCGACGAAGGCGTCCGCTGTTCGAAAGGAGACCAGCAACCTTCTCCGCAGTGAGGAACTTCAACCTGAGAAGGAAGGGGAGGCAGCTGAAACCAACGACCAAGCACCTACCCAGCGCCCGGAAACCCCTTCTCCACAGACAGAATCAATGGAGGAGGAGGCAGCAGATGGACAAACAGGTCAGTGGCAAGTGGTCCAGAGGAAAACCACAAAGAAAACACATCCCAAAGCCACCACCCAAACCAGTGGCAAGAGGAGGCTCTCTTCTGAATCAGACTGCAACAACTCCTCTTCACTGGACGGGGGAATGCTGGAACGACAGCCCCTTCAAAAGAGGCGGCAGAACTCCGAGATGGATGAGAAAGCATCCCAGCCCCCGGGCACTGGAAGCTGTGATGGGCCGGGCGTGCCCCAACCCCAATTCCCCACACGTAACGACGTGGCCAACGCATCTCAGCTCTGCGACACCGGGAGTAAAGACACGTCTGGCGCACCTGAGCTCCGGGAGACCGGGAGCTGTGATGTTTTCGAGGAGGAACAGATGGAAGCAGCTGAGGACAACACAATCCTCTCTGCCTACAAGACCCCCCCGATGTCACCCGAGCGGCACAAACCCTGCATGAAAAATCAGGAGGGGTTTCTGAGCCCAACCAACGTGAAACTGCTTGCGCATACGATGGGTATGCAGGAACATCCCGAAGGGGAAGGACTGGGACTAGCGAGGACAAATGGTATGGGAAGCAACAACTAATTTTTAGTAAAAAATGGGTGTAAGAATTGCTTCCATTAATGTGCGTAGCATTAAATCGACTACGCGATGTGTTTCAACCTTGGATTACCTTGCCAAGGTCAAAGCTGACCTACTGTTTCTGCAGGAGTGTGGAATACCACACCTCAGCACCTACAGGCAGTGGTCGCGATGGTGGTCCCACGGGCCATCGATCTGGTCGGGGGGTAATGACTGCCGTTCCTCCGGCCTGGGTATTCTGCTGCGGGGAGGTATCTTCACCATCTCCGAAGTTAAGGAGGTGGTGGGCGGCCGCCTCCTCGTAGCAGACGTGATGTACAACAACGCTCCGCTCCGGTTGATCAACGTGTACGCCCCGGTACAACGCAGCGAGCGGCTGACCGTCTTCCAGCATCTCCCACTGCTGCTGGCGACGTCCAGGCCGGTCATCCTAGGCGGTGACTTCAACTGCATCATCGATGCGGCTGGACGATCCGGCAGTGACGACAGCAAACTGGACGCTACGTCCAGATTCCTAATAGAAACAGTTAAGGATGCCAAACTGCACGACGTCTTCAGCAAACCTGCAGACGGAGCGCAGCGCAGATACACATGGTCAAGATCGGACGGGTCTGCCCGTTCCAGGATTGACTTCCTGTTTGTGTCCCGTGCTGTCACGGTCGGATCCACCGACGTCAAGCCGGTGTTCTTCTCCGACCACTGCCTCTTACTGGCCGACTGTCACTTACAGGACGACCAGCGGGTTGGCAGAGGGACGTGGAAGCTCAATGCGACACTGCTGACCCCAGAGAACGTTGAGGAACTCAAAAGGGATTACAATGGTTGGAGGACCGTGAAACCCCTCTTTGAGTCTCCAGTTCACTGGTGGGAAGCGACTAAGGAGAACATCAAGAGGTTCTTCATCCACAAAGGTGTTCAGAAGGCGAGAGAGAGACAGAGGGAACTGTCCCGACTCCAGAAAATTATGCAAAATCTACTCCGGTTGCAGTCAATGGGGGTCGAGGTCAAGGAGGACCTCCAAGAGGTGAAGAGCCAGCAGGCCTCGCTCTTTGCCAAGGAGGCCTCCAAGATCATCTTCCGGTCCAGAGTCCGCTCCATCGAGCAGGATGAGACGTGCTCGCGTTACTTCTTCCAAAAGGTACACAGAGAGAGCTCTGTTATCAGCAGCCTGAAGGAAGAAGATGGCTCGGTAACGTCTTCGCAGTCCGACATACTAAGGATCAGCAAATCCTTTTATGCTGGGCTGTATGACGCGAAGCCCACAGACAGCAGAGCCTCCCAGTCCTTCCTGTCATCTATCACAGAGGTCCTAGATGACAGCAGGAGGGAGAGACTGGACAAGCCGCTAATTCTGGACGAGCTGACAAAGGCCGTCGAGTCTTTCGAGACGAGTAAAACCCCCGGGAGCGACGGCTTACCGGTCGAGTTGTACTCGGCCCTGTGGGACTGGGTCGGCCCGGACCTGCTGGAAGTATACGAGAGTATGCTCCTGGCTGGCAGCATGTCAGAGACCATGAGAAAAGGCATCATCACCCTCATTTACAAGCAGAAGGGGGAGAGGGTAGAAATCAGAAATTGGCGGCCCATCTCACTGCTTAATGTTGATTACAAGATTCTGTCCAAAGTCATAGCCAGTCGAGTCAAGTCTGCTCTGGAGCTGGTGATTCACCCCGATCAGACCTGCATTGTACCCAGCAGGAAGATCTCTGATAGCCTCGCGCTACTCAGGGATACGATCGCCTACGTACGGGACAGGAGGGTGGATACCTGCCTCATCAGTCTGGACCAGGAGAAGGCTTTTGGCAGGATATCGCACACCTACATGATGGACGTGCTTTCCAAAATGGGGTTTGGGGTGGGAATCTGCAATTGGATCCAACTGCTCTACACAAACATCAGTAGCGCAGTGTCAATCAACGGGTGGGAATCTGAAAGTTTCCCGATCAAATCTGGAGTCAGACAGGGCTGTCCTCTGTCCCCGGTCTTGTTTGTTTGCTGTATTGAACCCTTTGCTGAGTCTATTAGGAAGGATGCGAGCATAAGAGGGGTGACAATCCCAGGCAGCGGAGGCACTCAGGTCAAAACCTCCCTGTACATGGATGACGTCGCCGTCTTCTGCTCGGATCCGCTGTCTGTGCGCAGACTGATGAGCATCTGCGACCAGTTCGAACTGGCCTCGGGAGCCAAAGTTAACCACGGCAAGAGCGAGGCCATGTTCTTTGGGAACTGGGCTGACCGATCCTTTGTCCCCTTCACCGTCAGGTCAGATTACCTGAAGGTGCTGGGGATATGGTTCGGAAGTGCCGGGGCGTGCACCAAAACATGGGAGGAGCGAGTAGCCAAGGTACAACAAAAGTTGGGCATGTGGGGGCAGCGATCTCTCTCCATTGTGGGTAAGAACCTGGTCATCAGGTGCGAGGCGCTCACGTTGTTGCTCTACGTGGCGCAGGTCTGGCCCATACCCCACTCCTGCGCCGTGGCAGTCACCCGAGCCATTTTCCGCTTCGTCTGGGGATCTAAAATGGACCGGGTCCGGAGGGACACGATGTTCAAATCTCTGGACATGGGCGGGAAAAATGTACCCAACGTGGCCCTCATCCTGATGACCACCTTCGTGTGCGGCGGCATCAAGCTATGTGTAGATCCCCAGTACGCAAACTCCAAGTGTCACTACGTGCTGAGGTTCTATCTGTCCCCGGTGTTGCGAAGGATGGGCCTGGTCACATTGCCGCGGAACGCTCCATGCAGTTGGGACGTGCCGTACCACCTATCCTTCGTGGAGCAGTTTCTGCGGAAAAACACCTTTGACTACCGGTCCATCAGGCAGTGGTCTGCACGGAATGTCCTCAAGGCCCTACGGGAAAAGGAAACGGTGGATCCTGTCGGATGGTTCCCCGAGCAGACCGTCAAAGTCATTTGGCGGAATGCCTTATCACCAGAACTTTCAAACAAGCACCAAGACGTAGCTAGGCTGGTGGTGAGAAGGGCCCTCCCCGTCAGATCCTTCATGCACACCCGAAGTCTCGCCCCCTCCGCACAGTGCCCCCGCGTTGGCTGTGGTGGGGAAGAGACGGTCGCCCACCTCCTCCTGGAATGTGCCTTTGCAAAGCAGGTGTGGAAAGAGATGCAGTGGTTTTTGTCAAGGTTCATCCCAAGCAGCTCTGTAACACAGGAGTCTGTGCTCTACGGGCTGTTACCAGGGACGCACACCGAGACAAACATCAACTGCTGCTGGAGGACTATCAATTCGGTGAAAGACGCCCTTTGGTCTGCCCGAAACTTGCTGGTCTTCCAGCGCAAAGAGTTGTCCACCACCGAATGTTGCAGACTGGCACATTCCAAGGTCCAGGACTACGTGCTGAGGGACGCACTAAAGCTTGGGGCAGCCGCAGCAAAGGCTCAATGGGGAAAGACCACAGTGTAAGGATCCCCCACCAAGCTAGACTGAGGGGCTGGATCCATGGGAACCCCTCGAACTGTATCGTTAATATTCTGAATTGCTGTAAATGTAAAACTGTAATTGACATGACAATTGAGAAATGGAAGGGTTGGGAAGAAACTCATGACAGTATTGAAGGAAACTGATCTCCCTTGCAATGTTTGTATTTTTTGGTGCTGTTTGGAAACTGTTTGGCAATGTAATTTTTACAGATTTTTATGAATAAAGTATATTTTGGAAATAAAAAAAAAAAAGAATCACGGTAAGCTGCTGCTGCTGACTGTGAATGCTGCAATTGGAGAAAAGGTAAATGGAATACGAGGACATGGAGAGGGCTCTGCGGTGCACATATGAAGCTCTGGAGGCCTTAGTCATGGAGGTTGACAGGAGGAGAGAGGCCATGTTTCTGCGGGGTGGGGTGGAGATCCTCAAGGAGCGCCCTCCGAAGGGAATGGGAGCAGGTGGCCAGGGAGGTCAATGCAAGAGGTCTGGTCCCGAAGATCGGGCAACAGAGTCAGAAGAAGTTTAATGAGCTGATACAGGTGGTCAATGTCAGTAAATTCATCTCCACATGGCATCTCCTACCACCAACACCACCAACCTCTCACACTGCTCAATGTACCACACCCCCATCACTCACCTATCAATAGTCCCTAAGACTCAGTACTCAAACGTAACATTCACGTACTCCACTTCAGCCTCATACACATTCCACTGATATCACCCTCACACACAACTCTCACTGCCTCCACGTACTTCCAGCTATTCAGCTATGGCAGGCACATCAGCCAAACACAGTGCAACACAATCACTGATACACTGCCCTCTCTCTTACAGGACAAGGTGGCCCATAATCACAGGGAGCGCCAGTGAAGAAGCGGGGCCAGGGCTACCTTCACCCGCTGAGTCAGAGTAAGGATATGGTTCGCCACATCATGGGAATGGCTGTGACAGAGCCCGTAGCATTCAGCATTACCGAGGTCATTCAGGATGATGCTGTATTCCTGCCGTATGTTCCTTCTTAACTCACACCTCCACCTTATCCTGCTGTCTGGGATGATATACAAGCTGCAGATGGTGGGACAATGGACCTCCTGGTTTCCATCCAACCCACAATCCTTCACCCCGAATCTCCCCTTCTGATCTTATACTTTACAATGGCAACGCAAAACCGCCAGCTTCCCAGTCACAGCAGCTCTAGCAAACCGAGAGAGAGCAGCAGCACAGTACTGATGATGAAGCCCCATCACTTGGTGTGATACTCACAGTCACCAGATCAAATACTTACACTGTGTGTACCTTAGAGGCTTGGTATGGAGACGGAATTTTCACGGGATGTGTCACCGAGCAGGAATGAGCTGCAGCCAGGCCATGGGGAAAGGATAGCTCATGTGTCAGCTCAGTGGAGGGCGAGGTCACAAACGCCTTATAATACACAGGACTCAGATGTGAACATTGATGGAGATGCTGCCCATGTCGAGATGGTGCAGTCACAATCCAAGTATTCAAGGCCCAGAGCTGCTCAAGGACGTCCAACAAGGCCATCTGCAGTCTCCCCCAGTGAAAGTCACCATCCTTCCACCAGCCATGCTGCAGCTACTGGGGAAACATTGTGTATGAACACTAGGCAAGTAGAAGGGATCCACAAGACAGGGACTAAGGGAATGAACTAGGGCAAACAATTCAGTTTTGTTTGTATAATTGGATGTGTTGTTGGATATAAATAGAGTCATTGAGAGATACAGCACTGAAACAGGCCCTTCAGATGTTAATTAAAAGGTTTTTGTTGGTGATTTTTATTGCAGGATGTTGACCAAGGAGATACTCTGATGGGGCATCTCAGATGGATGCAATGGTGGAGAATGGGGCATCAATGTGAAGGGAATTTGTCCTATGGGAAACGGTATCTTAGCAGGAACTCTCTGACAGTGTGTCCGGGTCAAAGGCATCCAGGGACTATCCTCCCAGCCTCCTCCTCCTCCTCCTGCGGTCGCCTCCGGATTCCTGGTGCCAATGCCTGTGTCCTCATGATGGTGATGATATTAAGGGTGCAGCAGAACACCATGAACATGGACACCTGCTCCAGTGTGTATTGGCAGACTCCCCCCGAGCGGTTCAGACATCGGAAGCATTGCTTCATCTGGTGGTTTTTTGTGGGGGAGGGGATTGTCTCGAGATGTGAGGTCATGAGTCAGATTCTGGACCTGCATGGAGACCCAAAGTGTTGGGACGGGCTGACTGCTTCAGAATGAAGTTAACGGGCTGCTGCCAGGATAGTGGACATTTACCAACATAAGGTAATTGGGCATACTCACACACCAACTGTACATTAATGGAATGAGAGTACTTTCAGTTCTCACATTGTCATGGGGGCCCGCAGTAACCCCTGCACTATCGGGAATCCCGATATCCTGACAAAGCCACGGGACCTCTCTTCCAGCTTCTCCCAGCTAAGGGAGAAAATTATATATTCACCTCACTTGACATAGTTGGCTTCTGTCACTCAACAGATACATCAATGGACAGCATCGAGAGAGATAATGGATGCGTGACTCGCTCCTGACTGGAAAGTTCCAGAAACATCGAAGTTCAATGAAACTGACATTAACGGCCACTGACAGCTTCGTCCACGCCATGGTGTGAGGCTCCAGGTCGTGTTGCAGGAGTTGGCACAGCTTTGTAACCACCTCCCTATTGAATCAGAGTCGCTTCACACACTGCTCCAGGGCTAGGTGTAGATAAGAAAACTTCTCTTGGAAAACCTGGGGTGGGTAGGGCAGAGCTCCCTCCTCCTCCCTCTTTACAGAGCTTCCCCTCTGTGCAGCCTCTGCTCCTGTTGTTGGTCATGTTACAGACCCAGAGACATTGTAACTGCAGTCCTTATACCTCGTCCAGTGTTGGGTCACCAAATCTTCTGTTCTGCCTGAATCTCTGCAGCAGCTCACAGCATAACCTCCAGAAAACCATCCGCAGCACCTCCATTAACTTTACAATAGGAGGAGTAAGTCAAAAGGCCCTCACCTGTATTTTGGTTGCCTCGTCCTTTTAAATAACACTAAAGGGGATTTCCCGTGCTGTTGAATGTATATTCAGCTGAGAGTGACTAACACAGACGGTCAGAGGACATGTACAGACCAAGTTTCAAAGAAGTACATCAAAGCTGCTGGAAACGTTAACTGATGCCAATTCAAAACCCTCCTCACACTAACAGCACATGCATGATATACCCAGACAAGATCCCTGTCCAGCATGAGGCACTGTGATGGCCACATTGAAGTGGCTGGCTGTGCCATTCACATCATTTTATGGATGCAGGTTTACATAGTGTGGCACCAGTGGCAGCATAGCTTGAAATTATAGCAGGGGAAGTTATAGCGTGAAAGAAACTCACTTTAAAAAGGGGAAGTGGAAAAAGACTTTAAAGCATATGATTTGCAAGAATATGTGAAATCGACAGGGGAATGGAACTAATTGGAGGATGAAGCTATGGAGGGATTAAAACACAAGAATGAGAAAATTAAATTGAAGTGCTGCCAGGCCGGGGGTCAATATAGATCAGTGAGCACAGGGGTGATAGGTGATCGGGATTTGGTATGAGTTAGAATAAAGGCAGCAGAGTTCTAGCTGTGGTTTATGGAGGTTTATACCTGGGAGGATGACCAGGACAGAATTGGAATTGTCAAGTGTGGATTTAAGAAAGGCACAGATGAGGGTTTATTCAGCAAATGGGTTGAGGCAGAGTTGGAGACAGGTGCTTTGACAGAGATGGTAGTAGGCAGGTTTGGAGATCGAAAGAATATGGAGATGATCTCAGCTCAGGTATGAATAGAACACAGAGGTTGCAAACAGTCTGTTTCAACCTCAAATTGGGCAGGGTGGGGAATGCAGATAGCGGATAGGGATTTGAGTTTGTGACAGAGAATGAAGACAAAGGCATTTGTCTTCCAAGATTTTGATGGCAAGAACATTAAATCAGTGAAATATGGTTTATAGGTCTAATAGTTGGATACAGCGACTTACCAAGGACATCAATAATAGCGAGAATGGGATAGTAAATCATTTGAATAATATTCAGTGCAAAATAGTTCCAATAATCTAATGTCCTCCAAAAATAATCTGCAGTAACTAAGCCTAACCAACAGGATAAACTCCTTCTGCCCATTGTAACATTCCAATCTATCCATTGCATCCTCTATGTTTCTCTCTGCATCCCTGGATCCCTGTCATTGCCGGGGTGATAATCCCACTGACACAATGTGATAACACATTGAAATGAGTCCCTTTTTAATCGAACAGGGAATCCCTCCAGTGGCACCATTAGGATCCATGGGGACTGACATTAATTACAGTCACGGAACAAATAGGTTCAGCTAACTCCTTTCAATCCAACACTTTTTGTACCACAATAAAGTAGAAGATGTATCCTATCCAGATGGGATATATGATGTTTGTTGAGAGAAGGAGTGGTGGAAATAGCAGAGGCACTGGCCAGAAGCTTTGAATCCTCCTTGGATATGAGAGTGCTATCAGAGGACTGGAAGACTGCAAATGTTACACCCTGTTTACAAAAGAAATCATTAGACCAACCCTGCAACTGCTGACCAGTCTAATGTCGGTGGTTGGGAACTTCTGGAGGCAGTAAAAATATATATCCTTCCTGGAAAAACATGGGATAATAAAAAACAAACAGTCAGATAGGCGTATGGAAAATCATGTCTCATAACCTTGATCAAGTTCATTGACGACATAACTGTGAGTGTTGATAAGGAATGCGTGTTTCGTGTTATTTTATGGACTTTCAAAAGGCCTGTGATCAAATGACATTTCATAGACTTGTTACGAGAAATGGAACACATGGATTAATGTGACCGTGATAGTGTGGATACTGACTCAGGGACAGAAAGCATAGAGAAGTGGTGAACAGTCATTATTCAGTCTGGTGGGATTATACTGCTGTTTCTCAGGGGTCGGTATTGGAACCAGCGTGCTTTCTGACAGACAGATAGATAGATAAATGACATAAAATTATATGCCAGAAAATGATACTTTCAAATCTTGCAGATGACATAAACTCATACATAAGGGTGCCAAAGGCGCAAACTATAGAATTATCCAACCTCACTGACCTTGTTTATTTTTAATATATTCTGGATTCTAATCCAACCACAAATTTATTTCTCACTCTGTAATTTATTTATGTGTGATTTTCGTGTGAGTTTGCTTGAATTTGTAGCGTACATTTTTATTATTTTATTTAGATCCAGTTTAGATTGTTACATATAATAAACTCACCTCTTGTTGAAACTCAAGAAAACCTGTCTTATTGGTGCTTTCACAAACACAACAAAGGTAAACGGTAAAATACTTACTGAAGTGGTCAGCACGTCCACTGCTAAAAAGTAAAAAAAAAACCCGCTGCATTCAAATAAAAGATAGTACAAGAGGGGTGACTGGGACCCCTCCTCACTTGGCTGTAACAGAAATCTAGAGGTTCTCGTGATCGTAACCCGGCGACAAACGAGAAATTGGAAGTGTCATAGAGTCATGCAGCACAGAAATAGGCCTTTCAGCCCACCGTGTCCATGCCGGCCATCAAGCCTATTTATTCCAATCCCTTTATCCAGCACTTGGCCCGGAGCCTTGTATGCTATGGCATTTCAAGTGCTTATCTAAATACTTCTTAAATGTTGTGAGGGTTCCTGCCTCTACCACCTCTTCAGGCAGCATGTTCCCGATTCCCAGCACCAGCTGGGTGATTTTCTTTCCTCAGCACCCAGATAAATCTCCTGCTCCTTCGTTTAAATCTATGCCTCTGGTTACTGGACACCTCCACAAAGGGAAAAGCGTATTCCTATACACCCTATGAATGCCCCTCATAATTTTGTAATCTCAGTCAGGTTCCGACTAAACCTTCACTCCTCTAAGCAAAAAAAAAATCCGAACCTATCCAGTCTCTCTTCATAGCTGAAATGCTCCAGCTCAGGAAACATCCAGGTGAATCTCCTATGCTCCGTCTCCAGCGCAATCACATCCTTCCTATAGTGCGACGACCAGAACTGTACACAGTACTCCAGCTGTGGCCGAACTAGCATTTTATACAGCTCCATCATAATCTCCCTGCTCTTATATTCTTTGCCTCGGCTAATAAAGGCAAGTATCCCATATGACTTCCTAACCAGCTTATCTACCTGTGCTGTTGCTTTCAGTGATCTATAGACAAGTACACCAAGATCCCTATGACCCTTTGTACATCCCAGGGTCCCACTATCCATTGTATATTCCCTTGCCCTGTCACTCCTCCCAAAATGCATAACCTCAGAATTCCAAGGATTAAATTCCATTTGCCACTGCACTGCCCATCTTCCTAGCCCATCTATATCGTCCTCGTATCTAAGGCTTTCCTCCTCACTATTTACGACACCACCAATCTTTGTGTCATCTGCGAACTTACTGATCATGCCTCCTATAATCACGTCTAAACCATTAATGTACACTACAAAGGCAAGAGTCCCAGCACTGATCCCTGCGGTACACCACTGATCACAGGCTTACAATCGCAAAAACAGCCCTCGCCCATCACACTCTGCCTCTTGACACTAAGCCATTTTTAATCCAATTTGCCAAATTGCCCTGGATCCCATGGGCTTTTACCTTCTTGACTAATTTCCCATACGGGACCTTATCAAAAGCGTTACTTAAGTCCATGTAGACTGCATCAACGGCTTTACCCTCATCTACACACCTAGTCACCTCCTCGAAAAATTCAAATCAAGTTTGTGTGACATGGTCTCCCCCGACAAAGCCTTGCTGACTATCCTTGATTAATGCCTGCCTCTCCAAGTGGAGATTAATCCTGTCCCTCAGAAATTTTCCAATATTTTCCCTGCCACTGACGTTAGACTTACTGGTCTGTAATTATCTGGTTTATCCCTGCTACCCTTCTTGAATAATGATACGACATTTGCTGACCTCCAGTCCTCTGGTACCTCTCCTGTGGCCAAAGAAGTGTTAAAAACAATTGAAACATTTCATTGAAGGTTTTATTGTGGTTTTCACTGCCAGAGCACTAAAATGTCCACGTTCGAAACCAGCCCCGTCCTAAGCCAGGGCATACTCAGAAATATGAACGTAGAATTTGGAGCAGGAGTAGGTGACACGGCCCCTCGAGCCTGCTCTGCCATTCAATAAGATCATGGCTAATCTGATTGTATCCACAGCTCCACATTCACACCTACCCCTGATAACCTTTCACCCCCTTTCTTATCAAGAATATATCCACTTCTGCGTTAAAAATATTTAAATACTCTGCTAACATTGCCTTTTGAGGAACAGAGTTCCAAAAATTCACGGCACTCTGAGAGTAAAACATTCCCCTCATCTCTGTTTTAAATGGGCGACCCCTTATTTTGAAATAGTGACCCGTAGTTCTAGATTCTCCCACAAGGGGAAACATCCTTTCCACATCCACCCTGTCAAGAACCTTACAGGTTTCAATCAAATCACGTGTTACTTTCTAAACTGCAGAGGATACAAACCTAGCCTGTTCAATCTTTCCATATAATTCAACCTGCCCATTCCACTTATTCGTCTTGTAAAACCTTTCTGAACTGCTTCCAACGCATTTACATCCTTCCTTAAATAAAGTGTCCAATACTGTACACAACACTGATGATATGGCTTCACCAACGCCCTGTAAAGCTGAAACATCATCTCCCTTGTTTTGTAAACAATTCCCCTCGTGATAAATGATAACATTCCATTAGCTTTCCTCAGGACATGCTGCACCTACACACGAACCTTTTGCATTTCATGCACTAGGGCACTCAGATCCCTCTGCATCTCAGAGCTCTGAAATACCTCACCATTTAGATAATGTGCTTATTTTTAATTCTGCCTGCCAAAATGGACCATTCCACACTTTTCCACATTGTATTCCATTTGCCAGACTTTTCCCCATTCGCATACTATCCTTTAGTAACCTTCTGAGGTCCTCTTCACAACTTATTTTCTTACCTATCATTGTGTCATGAGCAAATGTAGCGAGCATACTTAAGGTCCCTTCATCCAAGTCATTTACATGAATTGTAAAAAGTTGAGGCCCCCAACACAGATCCCTGTGGCACACTACTCGTTTCATCTTGCCAAACAGAAAATGATCCATTTATGCCGCACTCTATTTCCTGTTCGCTAACCAATCTTCTATCCATGCCGACATGTTACGCCCTACACCATGAGCTTTTATTTTCTACAATAACCTTTGATGTGGCACCTTATAGAATGGATTCTGGAAATCTAAGTACAGCACACCCGCTGGTTCCCCTTTATCCACAGTACATGGTACTCCTTCAAAGAACTCCAGTAATTTTTTTAAACATGATTTACCATTCATAAAGCCATGTTGACTCTGCCTGATTACCTTGCATTTTTCGATGTGCCCTGCTATAACGTCTTTAAGAATAGTTTCTAACATTTTCCACAAGGCAGATGTGAAGCTAACTGGCCTGTAATTTCTCTCTTTCCTCCCTTTTTGAATAAAGGAGTTACATTGGCAATAAAGGAGTTACATACAGAGTGAAGAAACTTGGAATGGGTTAAAATCCCTGTCTGTTGAAAAGTTGAGTAGTGTAGCTGGACAGTTAGCGATTACGCTCTGTCCAGAAGTTTGGAAACCCGAAATCCTAAGAATTGTGGCCAACAATTTTTCATTTGAAGCTGAAGACTCAAACAGGGTTAGAATCACGAACAGATAGAGTAATGTTAGCTAAGGTAAAACTAGAACAGAAGAGACTAGAATTAGAATTCCTGAGAGAGCGAGAAAGAGCAGAGTGAGTGTCAAGAATGGGGAAAAGTAAGAGTTTTCCAGAAGGAGAAGGAGGAAAGGGAGTTAAGGGAGCTCAAACAAATAGAGGAAGACCCAGTACACCCAGTGAAGGCACAGCCAGTGAGGGAACTACCACGATCTCAGGAACATTTTCTGAACTCTTAAAGTTCTCCCAATTCATTCCAAAGTTGAATGAGGAGGATGTGGCAGAATTTTTCGTCACTTTTGAAAAGCTTGCAAAGCAGCTGAAATGGTAGAGAGCTGGGCGCTGTTTTTATGAAGCAAAGTAACAGGAAAAGCCCATCAGGTTTATTCACTGTTGCCAGATGAAAGTTCACCAGATAATGAGATGACTAAAAATGCTATCCTGGACGCATCTGAGATAGTACTGGAGGCGTACTGTCAAAACATGCTGAACCCTCCAAAAGCAGCCTGAACAAAACTACCTCGCATTTGAAAGAGTTAGGAAGCTTAGGAACATAGGAGCAGGAGTAGACCATTCAGCCCATCGAGCCTGTTCCACACTATCCTTAGATCCCCTAAATTCATTGGTATTTAGAAATCTGTTAATCTCTGCTTGAAACATGCTCAATGACAGAGCTTTCACGGCCCTCTGGGGTGGAGAATTCCTAAGATTCGCAAACCTCTGAGTGAAGAAAGTTCTCCTCATCTCTGTCCTAAGTGGCTCTTCTCTTATTATGACATTGTGTTCACTGGTTCTAGACTCCCCAACTCGGAAACATCTCAGCTGCATCTCCAAGTTAGAACATTACAGCGCAGTACAGGCCCTTCGGCCCTCGATGTTGCGCCGACCTGTGAAACCATCTGACCTACACTATTCCATTGTCATCCATATGTCTATCCAATGACCACTTAAATGCCCTTAAAGTTGGCGAGTCTACTACTGTTGCAGGCAGGGCATTCCACGCCCCTACAACTCAATGAGTAAAGAAACTACCTCTGACATCTGTCCTATATCTATCACCCCTCAACCTAAAGCTATGTCCCCTCGTTTTTGCCATCACCATCCGAGGAAAACGACTCTCACTATCGACAATGTTTATCCCTTCAAATATTTTGTCGGTTTTAATTAGATAATCTCTCATTCTTCGAAACTCTAGAGAATACAGACCAAGTTCCCCAAATCTCTCTTCATAGGACAGTCCGCCATCCCGGGAACAAGCCTGATGAACTTTCGCTGCACTCCCTCCATGGCAATAATATCCTTCCTAAAGGTAAGGGGACCAAAACTGCACACAGTACTCCAGGTGTGGTCTAACCATGATCCAATATAATTGAAGCAAGACTTCACTACACATGTATTCAAATCCTCTTGTGATAAAGGCTAACTTTCCATTAGCTTTCTTAATAGCTTGCTCCACCTGCATGGTACCTCTCAATGACTTATTGAGAAGAACATCCTGGTCCTTTTGTAGTAAAAACAAGAAATGCAGGAACCACTCAGCAGGTCTGGCAGCATCTGTGGAAGGAGAAGCAGAGGTAATGTTTTGGGTCAGTGACCCTTCTTCGGAACTAGCAAATATTAGAAATGTCAAAGGTTATAAGCACGTGAGGCGGGGGTGGGGCAAGAGATAACAAAGGAGAAGGTGTAGATTGGACAAGGCCACATAGCTGACCAAAAGGTCATGGAGCAAAGGCAAACAATATGTTAACGGTGTGTTGAAAGACAAAGCATTAGTACAAATAGGGTGATAACAGACTGAAGGTTGAACAGCATCAAGTCCAAACATGAAATAAAGTGGGTAAGCAAACTGAACAAACTAAGATGAAATTAAATAAACATGAAAAAATAAATTGTAAAAAATAAAAAAATAAAAAATAACTAAAAATAAAAGTTAAATGGGGGTTGGGGGGCGTCATGCTCTGAAATGATTGAACTCAGTGTTCAGTCCGGCAGGCTGTAGTGTGCCTAATCGGTAAATGAGATACTGTTCCTCGAGCTTATGTTGATGTTCACTGGAACATTGCAGAAATCCCAGGACAGAGATGTGAACATGAGAGCAGGGGGAAGTGTTTAAATGGCAAGCAACCGGAAGCAGGTGGTCCTGCTTGCGGACTGAGTGGAGGTGTTCTGCAAAGCGGGCACCCAGTCTGCGTTTGGTCTCCCCAATGTAGAGGAGACCAGGTCCATTTGTACATCTGCACTTTCAAATCTCTTACCATTTAAGAAATACTCTGTACATCTGTTTCTCCTACCAAAGATGATAACCTCACATTTTTCCACATTATATTCCATATGCCATGTTCTTGCCAACTCAATATGTTGGCCCAAAGCCACGTGAAGCCCCTTTGCATCTTCCTCACAACACACATTACCACCTAGTTTTGTGTCGTCTGAAAACTTGGAAATATTACTTTGGTCCCCACATCCAAATCACTGATATATATTGTAACAGCTGAGGCCCAAGCACTGATCCCTGTGGTACTCCACGAGGCACTGACTGCCAACGTGAGAATGATCCGTTTATTCTTACTCTCTGGTTTCTGCCTGCTAACCAATCCTTAATCTATGCCAGTATGTTACCTCCTAGCTCATGTGCTTCAAATTTGCTAACCAACCTCCTGTTATCAAAGGCCTTTTGAAAATCCAAGTATACCACATCCACCAAATCACCTTTTCCATTATGTAGTTCCCTTCTCAAAAAAACTCAAACGGGTTCATCAAAATGATTTCCCATTTATAAATCCATGTTGACTCTGCCCAATCATATCCATTTATCACATTCTTTAGAACAGATTCCAGCATTTTCCCTATTCCTGCGTTAAGGCTAATAGGTCTGTAGTTCACTGTTAATCACTCCCTCACTTCTTATATAGTGGGGTGGCATTTGCTACATTGCAATCTGCAGGAACCAGCCCTGAAACTATAGAATTTTGAAAGGTGATCATCCATTTATCTACTATCTCCATCACTACATCTTTCAACACTCTGGGATATAGAACATCAGGTCCTGGGGACTTATTAACCTTCAGCCCCATTAATTTCTCCAACACAAAATTCTTACAAACAGTAATTTCCTTCAATTCCTCATTCTCCCTGGTCCCTTGGATCTCTAATTCTGGGAGATTTCTGGTATCTTCCTCAGTGAAGACAGACACAAAGTAATCATTTAGCTTCTCTGCCATTTCTCTATTCTCCATTATAAATTCTCCTGACTGCTTGTAATGGACTCAAATTTATGTTAGCCAAACGTTTCCCTTTTACGTATCTACAGAAGATTTTACAGTCCTTTTTTTCTGTTTGCTTTTGACCAGTGGATATGAGCACTCATGCTATAGCCCATATATGAAAACCTCAGAGCGGTGATCCTTCTGAAGTAATTAAAAAACATGGTCCCCCTTCACATTCAAATCCTCATAGAGAAATAAAAGATTCAACGAGCCAGGCAAGTTACAATGCTGGCTGCTGAAATTTCCCTTGTACACAAGGTCTTAACCCCAAAGAGAAACACTTCCCTAGTCACCCCAAAGACCCGAGAATAAAAGGTGGGAAAGTGATAGGAACCCAAACAGCCATGGGCAAGGAGGAAAAGCTGGACACAGGGGCCCATCCTCAGGCCAAATAGGATGGCACTAAGAACAGGAGTAACGACGGAAGACCTATGTGTTCCATTGTAATAAGGCAGATCACCGTCGAGCTGACTGCTGGAAGTTACGGGGAATACCTGTTGGATTAATCAGGGCCCATCAGAAAAGTGCAGGAAAGCCAGCTCAGATGGAAAGCACAGCAGATCAGGCTGTGCTTTAGATGCAGCAGTCAGACCCAAAAAACCTACCACATAGAGTGCGGGAAAACTTGGCAAAGTCCTTGAGAGTTACCAGGATGTTGTATCCCAGGAAAAGTGGCTGCAAACTCCTCGAGTGAGGCAAGCAAGCCCAGAGTCATACTCTGGGATACTGCGGCCACCCAATCCCTTCTGCTGGGAAAAGGCATGACGTTTCTCCGAGAATGCAGTGAATGCTAGAGTGTTCGCAAACAGTATCGGAAGATGGTATATGTCCATACCTTTATATCGGGTGTACTTGGAGTGGACGTATTTTCAGGACTGGTAACCATAGGGTTTGTCCCCAGTTTACCAGTGTATGGGTTGACCTGCTACTGGGTAATGATCTGACAGGCGAAAAGGTAGCACCTTCCCCAATAGTTCGAGAGAGACTAAAAGAGTTCAGGGAGACAGAGCAGTTACAGGAGAAGGTCCCTGACCTTCTCCCTGATTGTGCAGTGACTCGGTCCATGGCCAAGCAATCCCCTGAACTGACACTGCAGACGGATGGCCCTACTGTTTGAACATAGAACATAGAAAATACAGCACAGAACAGGCCCTTCGGCCCACGATGTTGTGCCGATCCTTTGTCCTCTGTCAAGGACAATTTAATCTATACCCCATCATTCTCCTTTATCCATATACCTATCTAAAAGCCGTTTGAAAGTCCCTAAAGTTTCTGACTCAACAACTTCCCCAGGCAAGGCATTCCATGCCCCGACCACTCTCTGGGTAAAGAACCTTCCCCTGACATCCCCCTTATATGTCCCACCCTTCACCTTAAATTTATGACCCCTTGTAACGCTTTGCTCCACCCGGGGAAAAAGTTTCTGACTGTCTACCCTATCTATTCCCCTGATCATCTTATAAACCTCTATCATGTCACCCCTCATCCTTCTCCGTTCTAATGAGAAGAGGCCTAGAATGTTCAGCCTTTCCTCGTAAGACTTATTCTCCATTCCAGGCAACATCCTGGTAAATCTCCTCTGCACCCTCTCCAAGGCTTCCACATCCTTCCTAAAATGAGGCGACCAGAACTGCACACAGTACTCCAAATGAGGCCTTACCAAGGTCCTGTACAGCTGCATCATCACCTCACGGCTCTTAAATTCAATCCCTCTGCTAATGAACGCTAACACCCCATATGCCTTCTTCACAGCCCTATCCACTTGAGTTGCAACTTTCAACGATCTATGCACATAGACCCCAAGGTCTCTCTGCTCCTCCACATGCCCAAGAACCCTACCGTTAGCCCAGTATTTTGCATTCGTGTTTGTCCTTCCAAAATGGACGACCTCACACTTTTCAGGGTTAAACTCCATCTGCCACTTTTCAGCCCAGCACTGCAACCTATCCAAGTCCCTTTGCAGACGACAATAGCCCTCCTCGGTATCCACAACTCCACCAACCTTTGTATCATCTGCAAATTTACTGACCCACCCTTCGACTTCCTCATCCAAGTCGTTAATAAAAATCACAAACAGGAGAGGACCCAGAACCGATCCCTGTGGCACGCCACTGGTAACTGGGCTCCAGGCTGAGTATTTACCATCTAAGACCACTCTCTGCCTTCTATCAGTTAGCCAATTCTTAATCCAACTGGCCACATTCCCCACTATCCCATGCCTCCTGACTTTCTCCATAAGTCTACCATGGGGGACCTTATCAAATGCCTTACTAAAATCCATGTACACCACATCCACTGGTTTACCCTCATCCACTTGCTTGGTCACCTGCTCAAAGAATTCAATCAGGCTTGTGAGGCAAGACCTACCCCTCACAAAACCGTGCTGACTGTCCCGAATCAAGCAGTGTCTTTCCAGATGCTCAGAAATCCTATCCCTCAGCACCTTTTCCATCAACTTGCCTACCACCGAAGTAAGACTAACTGGCCTGTAATTCCCAGGGTTGTTCCTATTCCCTTTCTTGAACAGGGGCACAAAATTTGCCACCCTCCAATCACCTGGTACCACCCCCGTCAACAGAGAAGATGAAAAGATCATTGCCAGCGGCTCTGCAATTTCATCCCTTGCTTCCCATAACATCCTTGGATATACCCCGTCAGGCCCGGGAGACTTGTCTATCTTCAAGTTGGTTGCCGAATACCTTCTTTGGGAAGTTAGAGGACCCAAAGGATGTGTTAAACAGATATTCCTTAGTTCGGGCTCAACAACCAGACACAGTGTTTTCTTTAAAGAGCACAGACTGTCCAAACCAAAACTGAAGCAGAGGGAGTTGCAGAGTGCTACTATTTAAAGACTGAGGTGCTGGTGAGGAAATAGAGACTTCCTCGTAGACCTGCGGAAGAAGAATGGACAGTGGTTCACCAGATAGTGGTGCCACTGAGGTCCCTTAAAGGAATATTAAAAGTGGCCCGAAAACATCCAATGGATGAACATGACGGCATTAGAAAAGCTCAAGCCCGCATATGACAGCATTTTGACTGGCCACAACTCCACAAAGATGTGGTGGAGTTCTGTAAAACTGGTCACAAGTGCCAGGATGTGGAAATTCCCAATTTGCTATAAAACCTGCACCCATTATTCTCAGAGCAGCTTTTGGAGAACACTTCAGCAGAATGCTGGTGGATTGTGTGGGACACCAGTCAAAAAAAGGGAGGCGGGGCTACCAGTATCTTCTCACCATTATGGATGTGGTGACCCAATTCCCAGAGGCAATTACCCGAATAACTATCTCTGCCAATATAGTGGTGGAGGGACTAACCCAATTCTTTACCCAATATTGGCTGTCTGCAGAGATCCAGATGGCCCAGGGCACAAATTTTATGCCCAGTATTTTTGAAAAGGTCATGGTATTCTGGGCATAACCCAGCTAATGTGCTCAGCCTACCCCCACAGTCACAAGAGGGTTTGGAGCGGTACCACCAGACCCTAAAGACAATGATTAGGCCATATCGCTATGAGTAACCCCATGACTGGGACATGGGCGGGGATTTCTCATGTTGGCTACCGGGGACTTATCCAATGATTCCACTGGCTTTAGTCTCTTTGAATTAGTTGATGGACACGAGGTGAGAGGTCCTCGTAAACTAATAAAGGAGAAGTTTTGGGGACACAGGGATGAGTCTTCCATGTTAGACTACATTTCCATGCTCTAGGAGCGGCTCATGAGAGACTGCAAAATGGCTCAGGAACGCCTAAAAACCTTCTAGGCAGCTATGAAAAGGTAGGTAGACATTTCAGCCCAGAGACCATGTATTGTGACTACTCCCAATGCAGTGTGAACCCCTGAAAGCCCGGTTCATTGGCCAATATCGAGTGGCAAAAGGAATAGCCGGGTAAATAATTTAATTGACATCCCAAACCATAGGATGTAAAGGTTGTGGAGGGGACAGACAAGCACAACTCTATCAGACAGTTAGGAGAGAACGACTGAAATGGACAGTGTGGACAGGTTTGAGGAGGGCCAGGAGGATTCCCAACTGAAACCCCTTACTCTCCGATTAGCCAACCCTGAAATGTTAGATACATCAGTACTCAAACTCTCCTCCTTGAAAGCAGGTCATAGAGGCAGCCTAAAAAGGCTGCTATCAGTATTTACAGAAACCTGCAAGGGCAAAGAAAGTTCCCTAAAAGGCAAGTCAATGGTGAGGGGTATGCCTCACGTAGTCGAAGTGCCTCATGGGAGTGCAGTGAAAGCTAGACAGCCACCTGCGAGCAGTAATGTCCCAAAGGACATAGGGCCGATTCGAAAAAAGATACTGCCCATAGTAAAGGGAAAAAGGGAATGGAAAGCACCCTAAAGTAAACAACACTTGTGTACCTCACCAGAAAGCTGAAAGTAAGGTCAATGTGGATCTCCCACTGAAGAACACAATGATCAGGTCCCAAACCCAAAGCTAATCAATCCCAACAATTTTAAAGCAGAACGCAGCAAGAACAAAAGCCCAGAGAATTTTTTTCTTCTTTAAATATCCATAGAAACTCTTACTATAAGTGTTTATATTTGCCACCAGCTTTCGCTCAGACTCTATTTTTTCCATCCTTATTAATCTTTTAGTTGTTCTTTTGGCCGATTTACAGAGGTGATTACATTCGCTAAGGGTTTTTTTGTCAGTGGTTCAAATAAAGGCATACAGCATTGCCGACAGTGTGCTGCAGATGCTCTCCGAGCCATCTCCCGCGGGCGCTTTGAAGTTGAGGCCGGGGGGCCGTTCGTGGATTTTTTGGGTAATCGGGGAGCTACTCTAGGGTCCCGCTGCTCCTTCTTCACCTCAATGGACTTACCGCATGCCGTGGCTGCAGACACTCTGGGCGGTGAAGACAGCAGGATCGGAGATTAAAGTAACGGCAGCTGTGCTCGTCAGTTTCATCCGGATCAATTCCATTGACAATTGGATGAGCTTTCTGGACGTCGATGGTGGGCACTAGGGACCTTATTACCTGCACCCACTTTCCCCCCCTTTCCCCCTTTTTCCCCCATCCTCCCCCCGTCCCCTTCCCTGCTCCACCCTCTCAGCTCACCCCCCAACAACCCCGTCCCAGCCCGCCCACCCCTCGCACCATCTTCCCCCCGCGCCCCCTTCCCCTGTACACCCCCACCCCCTTACAGCCCCCTTCCCAGCTCCCCCTAGCACCCCCCCTCCCTCCACCCCTCCCCCTCGCATCCCTTCCTCCCACCGGCACCATCCTACGCCTGTGTAGGGGCCCTAACAACCCCACAGCCTTGTGGGCGTCTCGGGAGAGACCAAGGCTAAGGGAGTAAACCCTAATAGATAATCCGGAGCGGAACCCCGTAGGCGGTCATGTGTCACCTTTGCCACGTTTCCGGCAGTTCCTGCAGTCATACTGGTGCCAAACGTGGTGTCCTGCACTCCTTTGGACCCCACCAGAAAGGCCGAGAGGGGGGTTTTGACGACTGGGCAACTCTCTACCTCCATAAACTTGCCCAGGCATGAGCCATGGAGAGGTCACTCCATAGTTGCCTCACAGCGACTGACACAACACGGAAGGCAGCAGTTACGGGTTATACATCCAGATAAATTAGCGTAGAAACTGGGCGCCACGGGTTGCATTTGTCGGTGGGAGAGGTCATTGCACCTCACTGGACAGATACCGCCCGCCTCAAACCGAGCAGCCCCCTGTCAGTAAGGTTCTGTCCCGCCACAGTCTACCTGCTTCAATGGGTGCTTGGAGGTCAGGGTCATTGCCCGAAAGGTGGACTGATACACCGCACCAAACAACATGAAAAAGGAAAGAAGGTACCAGCCCTTCGCTTTGCAAGCTGGAACGTCAGAACTATGTGTCCTGGCCTGTCGGAAGACCTTACACAAATCAACGATTCTCGGAAGACCGCCATCATTAACAACGAGCTCAGTAGACTCAATGTAGACATTGCAGCACTTCAGGAGACACGCCTCCCTGTGAGCGGATCTCTAGCAGAGCAAGACTACACCTTCTTCTGGCAGGGCAGGGATCCTGAAGAACCAAGACAGCTTGGAGTGTGCTTCGCCATCAGAAACTCCTTGCTCAGCATGATAGAGCCTCCCTCAAATGGCTCGGAACGCATACTGTCCATCCGACTGCTCACCACCTCTGGTCCAGTACACCTACTCAGCATCTATGCTCCAACACTCTGCTACCCTCCTGAAGCTAACGACCAGTTCTACGAGCAACTCCATAACATCATTAGCAGCATCCCCAACACCGACCACCTATTCCTGCTGGGGGACTTTAATGCCAGGGTTGGGGCCGACCATGACTCATGGCCCTCCTGCCTTGGGCGCTATGGCGTTGGAAGGATGAATGAGAACGGGCAGAGACTGCTTGAGTTGTGTACCTATCATAACCTCTGCATCACCAACTCGTTCTTTCACACTAAACCCTGTCACCAGGTTTCATGGAGGCACCCAAGATCGCGTCGTTGGCACCAGCTAGACCTCATTGTCACAAGGCGAGCCGCCTTAAACAGTGTTCAAATCACACGCAGCTTCCACAGTGCGGACTGTGACACCGACCACTCCCTGGTGTGCAGCAAGGTTAGACTCAGACCAAAGAAGTTGCATCACTCCAAGCAGAAGGGCCGCCCGCGCATCAACACTAGCAGAATTTCTCATCCACAGCTGTTACACAAGTTTCTAAATTCACTTGAAAAAGCCCTTCAAAACACTCCTACAGGGGATGCAGAGACCAAGTGGGCCCACATCAGAGACGCCATCTATGACTCAGCTATGACCACATATGGCAAACGTGTGAAGCAGAATGCAGACTGGTTTCAACCTCACTTTGAAGAGCTGGAACTTGTCATACCTGCTATGCGCATTGCACTGTTGAACTACAAGAAAGCTTCCAGCGATTTAACATCCGTAGCACTTAAAGCAGTCAGAAGTGCTGCACAAAGAACAGCTAGGCGCTGCGCAAACGACTACTGGCAACACCTAGGCAGTCATATTCAGCTGGCCTCAGACACCGGAAACATCAGAGGAATGTAAGATGGCATTAAGAGAGATTTTGGGCCAACCATCAAGAAGATCGCCCCCCGCAAATCTAAATTAGGGGACACAATTACTGACCAACGCAAGCAAATGGACCGCTGGGTGGAGCACTACCTTGTCATACCTGCTATGCGCATTGCACTGTTGAACTACAAGAAACCAGAAGAACTACAAGAGTATTCCAGGGAAAATGTTGTCACCAAGACCGCCCTCAATGCAGCCCAGTCTCTGCCAGTCATGGATGAGCTGGACGTACAGCCAACAAAATCGGAACTCAGTGATGCCATTGATTCTCTTGCCAGTGGAAAAGCCCCTGGGAAGGACAGCATTACCCCTGAAATAATCAAGAGTGCCAAACCTGCTATACTTTCAGCACACCATGAACTGCTTTGCCTGTGCTGGGATGAGGGAGCAGTACCACAGGACATGAGCGATGCCAATATCATCACCCACGCAAAGAACTATGGTCACCACAGTGACTGCAACAACTCCCATGGAATCTCCCTGCTCAGCATAGTGGGGAAAGTCTTCGCTCGAGTCGCTTTAAACAGGCTGCAGAAGCTGGCTGAGCGTGTCTACCCTGAGGCACAGTGTGGCTTTCGAGCATAGAGATCCACCATTGACATGCTGTTCTCCCTTCGCCAGCTACAGAAGAAATGCCGCGAACAACAGATGCCCCTCCATGTTGCTTTCATTGATCTCACCAAAACCTTTGACCCTGTCAGCAGACGTGGTCTCTTCAGACTACTAGAAAAGATCAGATGTCCACCAAAGCTACTAAGTATCATCACCTCATTCCATGACAATATGAAAGGCACAATTCAGCATAGCGGTGCCCCATCAGACCCCTTTCCTATCCTGAGTGGCGTGAAACAGGGCTGTGTTCTCGCACCCACACTGTTTGGGATTTTCTTCTCCCTGCTGCTCTCACATGTGTTCAAGTCTTCAGAAGAAGGAATTTTCCTCCACACAAGATCAGGGCGCAGGTTGTTCAACCTTGCCCGTCTAAGAGCGAAAACCAAAGTATGGAAAGTCCTCATCAGGGAACTCCTCTTTGCTGATGATGCTGTATTAACATCTCACACTGAAGAGTGCCTGCAGAGTCTAATCGACAGGATTGCGGCTGCCTGCAACAAATTTGGCCTAACCATCAGCCTCAAGAAAACAAACATCATGGGACAGGACATCAGAAATGCTCCATCCATCAATATCGGTGACCACGCTCTGGAAGTGCTTCAAGAGTTCACCTACCTAGGCTCAACTATCACTAATAACCTGTCTTTCAATGCAGAAATAAACAAGCGCATGGGAAAAGCTTCCGCTGCTATGTCCAGACTGGCCAAGAGAGTGTGGGAAAATGGCGCACTGACACGGAACACAAAAGTCCAAGTGCATCAAGCCTGTGTCCTCAGTACCTTGCTCTACGGCAGCGAGGCCTGGAAAACGTATGTCAGCCAAGAGCGATGTCTCAATTCATTTCCATCTTTGCTGCCTCCGGAAAATCCTTGGCATCAGGTGGCAGGACCGTATCTCCAACACAGAAATCCTCGAGGCGGCCAACATCCCAAGCATACGCACCCTATTGAGCCAGCGGGGCTTGAGATGGCTTGGCCATGTGAGCCACATGGAAGATGGCAGGATCCCCAAGGATGCATTGTACAACGAGCTCGCCACTGGTATCAGACCCACCGGCCATCCATGTCTCCACTTTAATGACGTCTGCAAACGCGACATGAAGTTCTGTGACATTGATCACCAGTCGCGGAGCCAGTTGCCAGCAATCGCCAGAGCTTGCGGGCAGCCATAAAGGCGGGGCTAAAGTGTGGCGAGTCGAAGAGGCGTAGCAGTTGGCAGGAAAAAAGACAGAAGCGCAAGGAGAGAGCCAACTGTGTAACAGCCCCGACAACCAATTTTATCTGCAGCACCTGTGGAAAAGTCTGTCACTCTAGAATTGGCCTTTATAGCCAATCCAGGCACTGCTTCACAAACCACTGACCACCTCTAGGTGCTTACCCATTGTCTCGCGAGACAAGGAGGCCAAAGAAGAGAAGAGACTCCATCAAAACCTCTCAAAAGTTTATCTATGAATATCCCCTTAATCATCTCTATTCTCAGGCAAATGACCCCAACCTCCCCAGTTCACACAACTGAAGTCCCTGTTCCCTAGTATCATTCTAGTAAATCTGCTCTGAACCCTTTCCAAGGTCTTAACATCCTTCCTAAAGTGTGGTGCCCATAATTGGCCACAGTACTCCAGCTGTGGCCTAACCAGTGAGTTATAAAGGTTAATATCATTTCCTCGTTTTGTACTTTATTCCTCTATTAATCAAGCCAAGGATACCATCTTTTTTTTTAGCAGCCTTCTCAATTTGTCCTGCTACATTCAAAGTCTTTTGCACATATTCCCCCAGGTCTTTGAATCAGACGTTTCTGGTTCAAGTCCAATTCCAGAGACTTGAGCACAAAAATCTAGGCTGACACTCCTGTGCAATACTTAGGGAGTGCTACAGTGTCAGAAGTGCTGTCTTTGGCATGAGATTTTAAACTGAAATCCTGGTTGCTTGTTTGTTTGGATGTAAAAGTTCCCCTGGCACTATTTTGAAGAAGAGCAGGGGTGTTCGCCCCAGATTCCTGGCCAATGTTTATCCCTCAATCAACATTGCAAAAACAGATTAGCTGGTCATTATCACATTGCTGTTTGTGGGAGCTTGCTGTGTGCAAATTGGCTGCTGCATTCCTACATGACGATTTCCTACGTTACAACAGTGACTGCACCTTAAAATTGGCTGTAAAGCGCTTTGGGACAACCTGAGTTTGTGAAAAGTGCTATAGAAATACAATCTTACAAGTCTTTTCTTTTTCCTGCCGCTTCTTTAAATTGGACCAATTATATTAACGCTAGTCAATCTTCTTTCCAAAATGAATCACTTCGTACTGCTCTGTATCAACTCCATCTGCCATGTGTCCACCCCTTTCACCAACTTGTTTATGTCTTCCTGAAATCTGTTAGGATCCTGCTTTGCGTCATTTTTAAATGTTGAAATGATGCTGTGTATGTCCAAGTCCAGATCATTTAGAAAAAACAGGGGTTGATATTATAAACTAATGAAACAGGAGCTAATCTTAATTCAAGTAATCCTCCTTGGAATTCAGAGAGTACATTCCACCCAATGTAATATATATGAACTCAGAGAAGATTCATAGCAGACATAGATGGGTTTTGCATAGGAACCAAAATAGTCACAGTAGTTCCTTACACATGAATGGATGCTGGAGGACTGGAGCCATTTTGAGCAAAGTTATTGTCTGATGTGATCTTGGAAAGCATTTTTAACTTTTGAGTTAAATGGCTGGGTTTATCATGTGGTACAAGGGTGATCACAATTCAACCATTAAATGAGAAGTTAGCTAAGTGCAAAATACATTCGAAAAATAGGCCCACTGCACCCATGGTGTATATCTGTGATTGCGATAAAATGGCACATGTGAATTTCAAGTTGGGATGTTTAGTTAGACCTTGACAAAACTGATAGGTGTTTACCATGAATGTTAAACAACACAACTCTGGTATTGTTTTTCCATAGATGCACTTGATGAGGAAAGATATGAAAACAGTCCAAGACAGACTTCTGAAGGAAATGGCAAGTAGACATCATGTGTACCATATGGCCACAGCATGTAGTATGCCACTGATGCTAATTCAGCACATTAGCATGTAAAATTAAAGCGCAGGGGATTGGGGTTAGTGTATTGCAATGGCTAGAAAATTGGTTGGCAGACAGGAAACAAAGAGTAGGGATAAATGGGTATTTTTCCGAATGGCAGGCAGTGACTAGTGGGGTACCACAGGGATAGGTGCTGGGATCCCAGCTATTCACAATATATGTTAATGAATTGGATGAGGGAACTAAATGTAATATCTCCAAATTTGCAGATGACACTAAACTGCGTGGGAGGGTGAGTTGTGAGTAGGATGCAGCGAGGATTTGGACAAGTTGAGTGAATGGGCTAATGCATGGCAGATGCAGTATATTTTTATTTCCTTTAGAGATACAGCACTGAAACAGGCCCTTCAGCCCACCAAGTCTGTGCCGACCAACAACCACCCATTTATACTAACCCTACAGTAATCCCATATTCCCTACCACCTACCTACACTAGGGGCAATTTACAACAGCCAATTTACCTATCACCTGCAAGTCTTTGGCTGTGGGAGGAAACCACAGCCCCCGGCGAAAACCCACACAGTTACCCGGAGAACTTGCAATCTCTACACAGGCAGTACCCAGAATCGAACCCGGGTCCCTGGAGCTGTGAGGCTGCGGTGCTAACCACTGCGCCACCCCAAATATAATGTGGATAAATGTGAGGTTATACACTTTGGTAGCAAAAACAGGAAGGCAGATTATTATCTGAACGGCTATAAACTGAGAGAGGGGTATATGCAGCGAGACCTGGGTGTTCTCATACACCAGTCGCTGAAGGTAAGCATGCAGGTGCAACAGGCGGTAAAAAAGGCAAATGGTATGTTGGCCTTCATAGCGAGAGGATTCGAGTACAGGAACAGGGATGTCTTGCTGCAATTATACAGGGCCTTGGTGAGGCCACACCTGAAATATTGTGTGTAGTTTTGGTCTCCTTATCTGAGGAAGGATGTTCTTGCTATAGAGGAAGTGCAGCAAAGGTTTACCAGACTGATTCCTGGGATGGCGGGACTGACGTATGAGGAGAGATTGAGTCGGTTAGGATTATATTCGCTGGAGTTCAGAAGAGTGAGGGGGATCTCATCGAAACCTATAAAATTCTAACAGGACTTGACAGTGTAGATACAGGAAGGATGTTCCCGATGATGGGGCGGGGTGGGGGGGGGGGGGGGGTGGTGTTCAGAACCAGGAGTCATAGTCTAAAGATATCAGGTAAACATTTCAGGACTCAGATGAAGAGAAATTTTTTCACCCAGAGAGTGGTGAGCCTGTGGAATTCGCTACCACAGAAAGCAGTTGAGTCCAAAACATTGTATGTTTTCAAGAAGGAGTTAGATATAGCTCTTGGGACGAAAGGGATCAAAGAGTATGGGGAGAAAGCGGGAACACGTTACTGAGTCAGATGATCAGCCATGATCATAATGAATTGCAGAGCAGGCTCGAAGGGCCGAATGGCCTACTCCTGCTCCTATTTTCTATATTTCTAGCACATGGAATCTGATGCTATTATATTTAATCTAGCTGTAACATGTTTATGAAAATAACAGAGGGTCCAATTATTAAGTCAAAAGCAAAATACTGCAGATGCTGGAAATTTGAAATATTTATTTATTCCAGTTAAGTGTCTGATTTCAGTAAAATGAGCAAAATGTTATTTTCGCCATGAAGTGGGTCTAAATTCCAAGACAATCGATGCCCTTAATATGTTTGAGTTCAGAAAATGTCCTGCATGATTGCATTGTTTGATTTTTTTTCATTTCACAGGAAGTGGCTAGGCCAGCATTTGGTGCCCATCCCTAATTGCCCTTGAGAAGGTGATGGTGGTGAGCAATCTTTTTGAACTGCTGCAAGCCATCTGGTGCAGGTGCTGTCAGCTTGGAGGCACAGGGCAAAGCTAGACTACCTAATATTTGTATTGGTGTTTACAAAGGAAGAGGATGCTGTCAAAATATTGGTAGAAACAGAGATGGTAGAGGTACTGGATGAGGTGAAAATTGATAGGTAGGATATACTGGAAAGGCTGGTGATGCTAAGAGTGGAAGAGTCTCCTGGTCTGGAATGGCTTGCATCTCAGGTTGCTAAAGGAAGTGGGGGTGGAGATAGTGGAAAGGTTTGCCATAATCTTCCAATCTTTCCTAGATATGGGGAGGTGCCAGAGGATTGGAGAATGGCAAATGTGGCACCCTTATTCAAAAAAGGATGTGAAGATAGTCCTAGCAACTACAGGCTGGTCAGTTTAACACCAGTGGTAGGTGAGGTTTTAGAAACAATAATCAAGGGGAAAAAACCCACCGTACCAGAGAAGATTGTTGAAGGGAATGCAATGGAGATCGTCTATATGGATTTTCAGAAATCATTTGACAAAGTGCCCCAGAAAAGGCTGGTTAGCAAAATTGAGGTTCATGGAATGGGAGGGTCAATGTCAGCTTGGATAAATAAATGGTGTAAGGATAGAAAACACTGAAGTGGTAAACGGTTGTTTTTCAGACTGGAGGATGGTAGACAGTAGTGTTCCCAAGGTTCAGTATTGAGACCACTGCTTCTGCGATACATATAAATGACTTGGATATTGGAATACAGAGTAAAATGTCAACATTTGCCAATGACACCAAACTTGGAGGTGTGGCAGACAGTGAGGATGATGCCAATCAACTGCAACAGGACACAGATAGTCTAGCAGAATGGGAAGACAAGTGGCAGATAATATTTAATACAGAGAAGTGTGAGGTGATGTATTTTGGCAGAAGGGATAGGGAAAGGCAAAAGAGACTTGATGGCATAGTTCTAAAGAGTATGCACGGACAGAGGGACCTAGGGGTTCATGTACATGACCTTTGAAGGTAGCAAGATATATTGGGAGAGTTGTTAACAAATCATATGAATCTTGGGCTTCAAAAATGGAGATATTCAGTACAAAAGCAGGGAAGTTACACTGAACCTTTATAAAGCTCTGGTTAGGCCACAACTGGAGGACTGCACCCATTTCTAGTCACCACACTTCAGGAAGGATGTGAAGATCCTTGAGAGGGTGCAGAGGAGATTTACTAGAATGGTTCCAGGGATGAGGGATTTCAGGTACAAGGTTAGGTTGGAGGAACTGGGGCTGTTCTCTCTTAGCCGAGGAGATTGAAGGGAGATTTGATAAAGGTGTACAAGACTATGACAGGTTTAGATAGGGTAGACAAAGAAAAGCTGTTTCCATTAGCTCATGATACAAGGACTAGGGGGAGACAGATTTAAGGTTTTGGGCAAGAGATGCAGAGGAAATGTGAGGAAGAACTTTTTTAAACAGAGAGTGTAATGACCAGAAGCTTGCTGTCAACAACGGTGGTGGAATCAGAGGCGATGAATAATTTCAAAAGGAATTTTAATGGGCACTTGAGGGAAATAAGCTTGCAGGTCTATGCGGGTCGAGCGGAGGAATGGGACTGATTGGAGAGCCAACGTGGATGTTGGCTGAATGACCTCCTTCTGTGCCATAATAATTCTGTGATTCTGTATGATTCTATCTGTTGGACAAGGTCAAATGCTGAGGCTCCTCCATCAGTGAATCTTGGATCCCCATACCTACCTCAGTCACATTTGCCTCCTCCTTTCCTTGATCACTCACCAAATCTAAACGACCACCAAACATAAAAGGCTGGATTCTCTTCTCCCACCGCCGTTCCCAGGCCAATCAAGTGGAGGGGGCAAGCTCTCCACACTGACAATGGCATCAATTGCCTGGGCGCAGGTGCTGGCATCATTTTTAATGGACAACCAACACTGCTGGGTCATTTAAATTTTTCAAGGGATACCCTCCGATAAAACTATCGCCCCTTCCCCCCTCCAATAACAATTACATTCAATAGTTGCCCACTTACCCCCAACAAAACACTTAACTTCAACATTTAACCTTCCCCCCAAACCAATCAAAGTGCAGAGGTCACCCCTTCCCACCAACCCCTACAGTAGTCCTGTAAATCTGACCCCATTTCCATCCCCGCCTCTGCCACTGCACTAAAAATCATAAGTTCCTCCCTTCCCCACTACAGTGATGCCTGTACAGGAAAGTGAAGGCATGTGAGTGCTGGCTGCCACTCAGAAGATTGCGGCCGGAAGGTAAGATTGCTGTGTATTGGATTTAAATGTATTCATTTAATTAATTTAAATATGGAAATCTGGATCCCGTTGCCCAGCAGCGGGGGGGGGGGGGGGGGGGGGGGGTGGAGGGGGAGAGGGGGCTTCCACGGAGCCTTACTGTCACCAAGGTGATCAGTCTGGTGTCCCAGCATAGACTCTGTGGCAGGCCGCTGCCTGAACGATCTTCCGGTCCACCCCACCAGGGAGCCCGACGTCGGGAGCTTAGTCAAATCCCAACCGAGTGTGACGGCTTCCTGGAACGAAGTGTTCAAACAACCCTCCCCTTCGCTGAAGCATCCCAGTGTCTACAATTTGGACTCTAACTCAGCAACTCTGAGCCCAAGTTCCTCGAGTTACAGACATTTACTACAGATGTTGCTCAGGATCTCAATGGTCTCCACAAACTCCCACATGATACAGTTGCAACACACCAGCTGCCCTTTCATCTGTATCTAATCTTATTTTATGTATTTAATTAGTTGAGGTTTATATACATTGAATAATTTTGATCGTATTAACTAATTAGTTTTGCCAATTTAAATTGTTGATTTAATAAAATCATGGATATATTTCTCCAGCTCTTAGTTTAAACCATTCTCCTAGCTTACAGAGCAAAGAAACAATAATACATCTTGCCATACCTGGGTAAACACTTGGGCACTGCAGAACATTCTTTGGCACCCCCATCACACTCTGGGCACCACTGCTACACTCTTGGGTGCAAACATTCTGGGTACTCCTAGCACAACCGTGCCATCAACTAGTACACTCTTGGGCGCCCCTAATACACTTGGACACCCCAAGTGCACACTTGGGCACAACTGTCAGACTTGGGATCCCTTAGCACAGTCTGGTCACTCCAATTACACACTTACACACTCGAGGCACACTCCTGGGCACCCATATCACACACTTGTTATTCCCTATCAGACTGTTGGATAGCCCAAGCACTCTCTGGGCACACTGATTACTCTCTTTATCACTTCTAGCACACTCTTGCCATCTTCTAGAACTGTCTTGGGCGCTCATCACACTCTTCTGCACCCCTAGCAGACACTTGGGTGCGCCAAGACAATCATAGGCACAAATAGCATGCACTTGGGCACCCCAGCACACCGTTGGGCACTCCTCGCAAACAATTGAGCACACCTAACACACTCTAGGTACACCAAGCAGCCCCTTGGCCACCTCTAACACACTCTTGGGCACCGCTAGAACACTTTTGGGCATCCCGTCACACTCATGGACACTTCTTTCAATCACTTGCCATCCCCTTTCACACTCTTGGGCACACCTATCAGTCTTCTTGACCTCTAGCACACTCTGGGTGCTCCTATCACTCTTGGGCTCCTCTAGTTGACCAATCATTTTACTTAATGTTTTCCTTTTTAAATACCTGTCAAAACTCTTGACCTCCGTTTTTACATTTCTTGCTAGCTTCCTCTCATACTCTAATTTCTTTCTCCTGATTAACCTTTTAGATTCTCTGCTGTTCTTTATATTCTGACCAATCATCTGAACTGTCACTCATCTTTGAGCAATTGTATGCCTTTTCCTTAAGTTTGATGCTTTCCACAATGTCTTTAGTTAACCACGGATGGTGGGTCCTCCCCTTAGAAATGTTCTTATTACAGCAATAATTCTTCTGTGAACGTGAAAGAGACTCCAGGATGGGATGTTGCCTCCATGGTGCCAGGGTCAAGGGTGTCTCTGAACGGACAGGGGCATTCTGAAGGGGGAGGGTGAACAGCCAGAGGTTGTGGTACACATTGGTACTAACAACATAGGAAGGAAGAGTGACGAGGTCCTGCAGGGGGAGTTCAGGGAGTTGGGTAGAAAGTTAAAAAAAAGGACCTCTAGGGTTGTAATCTCAGGATTACTCCCTGTGCCACGTGCCAGTGAGGCGAGAAATAGGACGTTAGTGCAGCTAAACACATGGCTGAACAGCTGGTGTAGAAGGGAGGGTTTCAGATATCTAGACCATTCTGATCTCTTCAGGGACAGATGGGACCTGTACAAGAAGCACGGGTTGCATCTAAACTGGAGGGGCACAAATATCCTGGCTGCGAAGTATGCGAGCGTCACTCGGGAGGGTTTAAACTCGCGTGGAGTTGGGAAGCAGAGCAGTTGGACAGCAAGTGAAATAAATGAAGGGGAACTAGTAAATAAGGCTAGTAAGACTAAGAGGAAGAGCAGGCAGGGAGATGTTGCGGAGAACAGCGGGACTGGTGGACTGAAGTGCATTTGTTTCAATGCGAGAAGTATAACAGGTAAGGCAGATGAACTTAGAGCTTGGATTAGTACTTGGAACTATGATGCAGGGGAGTTTAGGAAGTTAGGTAGAAAGTTAAAAAACAGGACCTCTATGGTTGTAATCAGTGTGCCCAGAGTGTGATTGCATTGCCCAAGAATGTGCTGGAGAACGACAAGAGTGTTACAGGTGTCCGAGAGTATGCTAGGAGTCAGCAAGTGTGTGATGGGGTGCCCAAGAGTCTAATAGGGTGCCCAGGCGTGGCATAGGGGTGACCAAGAGTGTGACAGATTTGCCCAAGAGTGTACGAGGTGCACCCAAGTGTGTGATAGGTGATGGCAAGTGTGTGCTCATAGTGACCAGAATGTTCTAGGATTGCCCAAGAGTGTTCTAGGGTTGCTCAAGTGTGTGCTGTCACAGCCCAAGAATGGACTAGGTGTGTCCAAGCATGCACTTAGGGTGCCCAAGAGTGTGATAGGGGTGACAATGTGGGGCCTATGGTTGCCCAAATGTGTTTATTTTTGTGCCCAAATGGTGATCAGTGTGCCCAAAAACGTGCTATGGGTGCCCACGAGGGAGATAAGAGATGGCAGCAGAGTGATAGGGGTGCGCAAGCAGGTGAAAGGGTTACAGATGTGTGTGTTTGGGGTACCTGGGAGTGTGATGGGTGATGGCAAGTGTACGCTAGGAGGACCCAGATTCTGCTGGGTTTGCTGAAACATGTGATAGTGGTGTTCAAGAGTGTGCTGGGGTGCATAAAAGTGTAATGGGATGCCCAGTGTATACTAGAGGTGCCAAAGAGTGTGCTCAATGTGCCCATCGTATGATAGGGGTACAGACAAGAGTGCTAGGTGTGCCCAAGAGTATTCTAAAGGTGCACAAGAGTGTGGTAGGAGTGAACAAATGTGCACTCAGAGTGACTAAGAGGTTACTAGGGATGCCTGAGAGTGTGATAGTGGTGCCCAAAAGTGTACTAGGGATGCCAAAGAGTGTTACTGGGGTGTCCATGAGTGTACTAGGTAATGCCAAATGTGTGCTAGGAGTGACCAGAATGTTCCATGGTTTGCCAAGAGTGTGGCAGTGGTGCCCAAGAATGTTCTGGAGGGTGCCGAAGACTGTAAAAGGGGTGCCGAAGACGTCGCTTGTGGTGCCCACTGTGTACTAGGGGTAACCAAGAGCGTACTCTGGGATTGCAAGAGTATACCAGTGGTGTCCAATATAGTGATGGGGTGGACAAGAGTGTGATAAGGGAACCCAGTGCATGCTAGAGTATTCGGAGTGCCCAGAGTGTGCTAGCACTGTCCAAGAGTGTGCTGGAGAATGACAAGTGTGTGATACGGGAGTCCAAGAGTGCGCGAGGTCAAAGAGTCACAGTCATAGAGTTACACAGCACAGAAACAGGCCCTTCGGTCCATCGTGTCCATGCCGGCCATCAAGACCTAACCATTCAAATCCCATTTTCCAGTACTTGGCCCGTAGCCTTGTGTGCTATGGCATTTCAAGTGCACATCTAAATACTTCTTAAATGTTGTGAGGGTTCCTGCCTCCACCATCACTTCAGGCAGTGCGTTCCAGATTCCAACCACCCTCTGGGTGAAAAACAATTTCCTCAAATCCCCTCTAAACCTCCTGCCCCTTGCCTTCAATCTATGCCCCCTGGGTATTGACCCCTCCGCTAAGGGAAAAAGTTTCTTCCTATCTAATCTATCAATGCCCCTCATAATCTTGTACACCTCAAACAGGTCTCCCCTCAGCCTTCTCTGCTCTAAGGAAAACAGCCCGAGTCTTTTCAGTCTCTCTTCATAGCTGAAACGTTCCAGCCCTGGCATCATCCTGGTGAATCTCCTCTGCACTCTCTCCAGGGCAATCACATCCTCCCTATAATGTGGCGCCCAGAACTGTACACAGTACTCCAGCTGTGGCCCAACTAGCGTTTTATACAGCTTCATCGTAACCTCTCTGCTGTTATATTTGATGCCTCGGCTGATAAAGGCAAGTATCCCATATGCCTTCTTAACCACCTTATCTATCTGTGCTGCTGCCTTCAGTGATCTATGGACAAGTACACCAAGGTGCCTTTGACCCTCTGTACTTCCTAGGGTCCTACCATCCATTTTACATTCCCTTGCCTTATTAATTCTCCCAAAATGCATCACCTCACTTCTCAGGATTAAATTCCATTTGCCACTGTCTGCCCATCTTACCAGCCCAAATATATCGTGTGGCCAGAGATGTGCTAGGGGATGTCAAATGCTTGTTAGTGTGCCCAAGTTAGAATTTTTTTTTTTTAGAACATTACAGCGCAGTACAGGCCCTTCGGCCCTCGATGTTGCGCCGACCTGTGAAACCATCTGACCTACACTATTCCATTTTCATCCATATATCTATCCAATGACGACTTAAATGCCCTTAAAGTTGGCGAGTCTACTACTGTTGCAGGCAGGGCGTTCCACGCCCCGACCACTGAGTAAATAAACTACCTCTGACATCTGTCCTATATCTATCACCCCTCAACTTAAAGCTATGTTCCCTCGTGTTTACCATCACCATCCGAGGAAAAAGACTCTCACTATCCACCCTATCTAACCCTCTGATTATCTTGTATGTCTCTATTAAGTCACCTCTCCTCCTCCTTCTCTCCAACGAAAACAACCTCAAGTCCCTCAGCCTTTCCTCGTAAGACCTTCCCTCCATACCAGGCAACATCCTAGTAAATCTCCTCTGCACCCTTTCCATAGCTTCCACATCCTTCCTATAATGCGGTGACCAGAACTGCACGCAATACTCCAGGTGCGGTCTCACCAGAGATTTGTACAGCTGCAGCTTGACCTCGTGGCTCCGAAACTCGATCCCCCTACTAATAAAAGCTAACACACCATATGCCTTCTTAACAGCCCTATTAACCTGGGTAGCAACTTCCAGGGATTTATGCACCTGGACACCAAGATCTCTCTGCTCATCTACACTACCAAGAATCTTCCCATTAGCCCAGTACTCTGCATTCCTGTTACTCCTTCCAAAGTGAATCACCTCGCACTTTTCCGCATTAAACTCCATTTGCCATCACTCAGCCTAGATCTGCAGCCTATCTATGTCCCTCTGTGCCCTACAACATCCTTCGGCACTATCCACAACTCCACCGACCTTAGTGACATCTGCAAATTTACTAACCCACCCTTCTACACCCTCTTCCAGGTCATTTATAAAAATGACAAATAGCAGTGGCCCCAAAACAGATCCTTGCGGTACACCACTAGTAACTAAACTCCAGGATGAACATTTGCCATCAACCACCACCCTCTGTCTTCTTTCAGCTAGCCAATTTCTGATCCAAAGCTCTAAATCACCTTCAACCCCATACTTCCGTATTTTCTGCAATAGCCCACCGTGGGGAACCTTATCAAACGCCTTACTGAAATCCATATACACCACATTCACTGCTTTACCCTCATCCACCTGTTTGGTCACCTTCTCGAAAAACTCAATGAGGTTTGTGAGGCACGACCTACCCGTCACAAAACCGTGCTGACTATCTCTAATGAACTTATTCTTGTCAAGATGATTATAAATCCTGTCTCTTATAACCTTTTCCAACATTTTACCCACAACCAAAGTAAGGCTCACAGGTCCATAATTACCAGGGCTGTCTCTACTCCCCTTCTTGAACAAGGGGACAACATTTGCTATCCTCCAGTCTTCCGGCACTACTCCTGTCGACAATGACGACATAAAGATCAACAACAACGGCTCTGCAATCTCCTCCCTAGCTTCCCAGAGAATCCTAGGATAAATCCCATCAAGCCGAGGGGACTTATCTATTTTCACACTTTCCAAAATTGCTAACACCTCCTCCTTGTGAACCACAATCCCATCTAGCCTAGTAGTCTGAATCTCAGTATTCTCCTCGACAACATTTTCTTTCTCTACTGTAAATACTGACGCAAAATATTCATTTAACACTTCCCCATCTCCTCTGATTCCACACACAACTTCCCACTACTATCCTTGATTGGCCCTAAGTGTCTGCTAGTGGTGTCCAAGAGTGTGGTAGGGCTGTCCAAGCATGTGATGGGACTACCCAAGTGTGTACTAGGGGCACCCAAGACAGTGCCCAGTATGCCCAGAGTGCTAGAGAATGACAATAATGTGTTACAGGTGCCCAAGAGTGTGCTTGGAGTTATCCGGTGTGTGTTAAGGATACCCAAGAGCGTTCCAGGTGTGCCCAGAGTGTTCTAGATCTTCCCAAGTGTGTGCTAGTAGATGGCTAAAGTGTAATAGGTGTGCCCAAGGGAGTGCTGGGGTGCCTAAAAGTGTTTCAGGAGTGCCTAAGTCTGTGCTAGGTAATGGCTGGTGTGATATGAGTGCCCAGATTGTGCTAGGGTTGTTCAAAAGTGCGATCGGGGTGCCCAAGAGTATACTAGTAGTGCCCAGAGAGTGATAGGTGTGCCCAAGGGTATGCTACCAGTGCCCAAGAGTGTACCAGCGGTGCTCCAGTGTGTACTAGGGGTGTCCAAGTGTGTACTAGGGGTGCTCTGAGTGTGATCGGATTGATCAAACATGTCATCGATGATGGCAGGAGTGTGGTAGGGTTTCCAACTGTGTGATAGGGGTGACTAAGTGGGGGCAAGTGTTGCCCAAATGTGCCCTCATTTTGCCCAGTGTGTGCCCACCGTACCCAAGAATGTGCCATGTGTGTCCCAGAGTGTGCTAGGTGATGGTGATAGAGGTGAAGATGTGTGTTCTGCAGTGCCCAAGCACAGAGTAACACAAGAGATAGGAGCAGAAGTAGACAATATGGCCCATCGAACCTACTTCACCATTCAATACGATCGGGACTGATCTTGGCTTTCAACTCCAGCTTCCAGCATGATCTCCATATCCCTTGATTCCCTTCTAGCCCAAAGATCTATCTACCCCAGACTTAAATGTATTCAATGACGGAGCATCCACAACCCTCCGGGGTAGAGAATTCCAAAGATTCACAACCCTTTGAATGAAGTAATTTCTCCTCATCTCAGTCCTGAATGATTGACCCCTTATCCTGAGACTGTGCCCCCGTGTTATAGAGTGGTACAGCATAGAAACAGGCCCTTCGGCCCACCGTGCCCATGCCGACCATAATGCCTATCTTTACTAATCCCATCTGCCTGCATTAATTCCATATCTCTCTATATCATTCAAGTACCTGTCCAGATGCCTCTTAAATGTTGCGACTGTTCTTGCCTCCTCCACCTCCTCAGGCAGCTCATTCCAGATACCCACTATTCTTTGTGTGAAACATTTACCCTTTTGATCCCCTTTAAACCTCCTCCGTCTCACCTTAAATCCATGCCCTCTAGTTTTAGTCACCCCTACCATGGGAAACAGACTCTGGCTACCTACCCTATCTATGCCTCTCGTAATATTATATACCTCTATCATGTCCCCTCTCAGGCTCCTTGGCTCCAGGGAAAACAGACCCAGCTTATCCAATCTCTCTTTATAACTCAAGTCCTCCAAACCAGGAAACATCCTGTGAAATGAAAACAAGAAATGCTGGAACCACTCAGCAGGTCTGGCAGCATCTGTGGAAAGAGAAGCAGAGTTAACGTTTCGGGTCACTGACCTGACCTGCCTATAGCTGCCTCCTTCTTTGTCCTGACCAGACCCTCAATATCCCTCGTCAACCAAGGATCCCTAAACATGCCAGCCTTGCCCTTCCATCTAACAGCAACCTGCTGGCCCTGAACTGGTCCTGTCTCAGTTTTAAAAGCCTCCCACTTGCTAGACGTCCCTTTACCTGTAAACAGCCTCTCCTAATCAACTTTTGAGAGTTCCTGTCTGATGCTATCGAAATTAGCCTTCCCCCAATTTAGGACTTGAACCTGAAGACCAGTCCTATCCTTTTCCATAACTATCTTGAAGCTAATAGAGTTATGGTCACTGGTCCCAAAGTGCTCCCCCACTGACACATCAACCACCTGCCCATCCTCATTTCCTAAGAGGCGGTCGAGTGTAGCTCCTTCTCTAGTCGGGCCATCCACATACTGCTTCAGAAAACTATCCTGGACACACTTAACAAATTCTTCCCCATCTGATCCCTTTGCACTAAGGCAGTCCCAGTCAATATTAGAGAAGTTAAAATCACCTACTATTACAACCCTAGAATTCCTACACCTATCTGTGATTTCCCTACATATATGCTCTTCCACTTCCCTCTGACTATTGGGGGGCCTATAGTATAATCCCATCAAATTGATCACCCCTTTCTTATTTCTAAGTTCTACCCTTATGGCCTCACTGGACATTCCACCCAGGATATCCTCTCTAAGTACTGCCGTGATGTCCTCCCTAATCAATAGTGCAACTCCCCCTCCTCTCTTACCTCCACCTCTCACACCGGAAGGATCGGCACCCCGGAACATTGAGCTGCCAGTCCTGCCCATCCCTCAACCACATTTCCATAATAGCTATAATATCACAATCCCATGTACCGATCCATGCTCTGAGTTCATCTGCCTTACCTGTAAGGCTTCTTGCATTAAAGTAAATGCAGTTTAGCCTACCAGATCTTGCACGCTCCCTGTCCTGCCCCTGCCCGGTCTGCCGACTGGACTTGCTTGCTTTAACCTCTACATTTGCCTCAACTATCTCATCTGAGAGACTACTACTTTGGGTCCCACCACCCTGCAAGACTAGTTCAAACCCTCCCGAGTAGTGCTAGCAAACCTCCCCGCAAGGATATTGATCCCCCTCCAGTTTAGATGCAACCCGTCTTTCTGCACCAGAAGAGATCCCAATGATCCAAGTAGCTGAAGCCCTCCCGCCTACACCAGCTCTTCAGCCATGCATTCATTTGTCTAATCCTCCTATTCCTAGATTCTTCTGTTCTAGATTCCCCGACCAGTGCGAACAATCTGTCAGCTTGTACCCAATCAAAGCCTTTCAGATTCTTGTATGTCTCAATTAGATCGGTTCTCATTCTTCTAAACTCCAGAGCATATCGGCCCAATTTACTCAGCCTCTCATCATAGGACAACTCCCTCATCCCAGGGACAAATCTAGTAAATCTTTGCTGCACTGCCTCCAGTTCAAGTACATCCTTTCTTAAATGTGGAGACCAAAACTGCACACAGTATTCGAGGTGCGGTCTCACTAAATCCCTGTACAATTTTAGAAAGACTTGTTTATTCCTGTACTCCAATTCCTTTGCATTAAAAGCCAACATACCATTTGCCTTCCTAATAGCCTGCTGCATCTGCATGTTAACTTTGTGTGTTCCTTGTACGAGGAACCACAAGTCTCTCTGAACATCAACATACAAATTTCACACCTTCTAAAAAATATTCCGCTTTTCTATTTGTATGACCGAAGTGAACAGCTACAAGATTGTGCTAGCTGATGGCAAGTATGTACTAGGAGTGCCCAGATTGTGCTAGGGTTGTCCAAGCATGTGCTGGTGGTATCCAAGAGAGTGATGGGGTGCACAAAAGTATGCTAGGTGCATACTAGAGGTGCCAGTGAGTGCTCTCAGTGTGCTCAGAGTGTGCTAGATGTGCAGAAATGGGTGATAGGTGTGCCCAAGACTCGAGTACAGGAGCAGGGATATCTTGCTGCAATTATACAGGGCCTTGGTAAGGCCACACCTGGAATATTGTGCGCAGTTTTGCTATCCTTATCTGAGGAAGGATGTTCTTGCTGTAGAGGGAGTGCAGCGAAGGTTTATCAGACTGATTCCTGGGATGGCAGGACTGACGTATCAGGAGAGATTGAGTCAGTTAGGATTATATTCGCTGGAGTTCAGAAGATTTAGGGGGGATCTCATAGAAACCTATAAAATTCTAACAGGAGTTGACAGGGTAGATGCAGGAAGGATGTTCCCGATGGTGGGGGAGTCCAGAACCAGGGGTCATAGTCTAAGGATACGGGGTAAACCTTTGAGGACTGAGATGAGGAGACATTTCTTCACCCAGAGAGTAGTGAGCCTGTGGAATTCGCTACCACAGAAAGCAGTTGAGGCCAAAACATTGTAAGTTTTCAAGAAGGAGTTTGATATAGCTCTTGGGTCTAAAGGGTTCAAAGGATGTGGGACGAAAGTGGAAACAGGTTACTGAGTTGGATGATCAGCCATAATCATAATGAATGGTGGAGCAGGCTCAAAGGGCCAAATGCCTACTCCTGCACCTATTTTCTATGTTTCTCGGTGTGCCCAGTGTGTGTCCTCGGTCTGTTCAAGAGTGTGCTAGAGAATAACAAGAGTGTGCTAGGAGTGAGCAGGTGTGTACTAAGGATCCTCAAGACTGTGATAATTGTGAGCAAACATGTGCTAGGAAATGACATGTGATTGCTAGGATGTCCATGTGTCTGCTACAAGAGGGGGTTAGTTTGCCCAAATGTTTGCTTGGCGAGCCCAGGGACTGCTAGGTCTGCCCAGGGATGTGATAGGGGTGCCCAAGAGTGTGATGGGGGTTCTTAAAAGTGCACTAGGGATGCCTGAGAGTGTAGTAGGAGTGCCCGTGAGAGTGCTAAGTGAAGGCAAGGATATGCTGGGAATGACCAGAATGTTCTAGAGTTGTTCAAGAGTGTATGAGGGGTGCCTAAGACTGCAATTGGGGTTCCCAGAGTGTGACAGAGGTGGCAAAGAGTCTTCTGGGGTGCTCAACAGTGTATTCAGGGATGGCTAAAGTGTGCCAGTGGTGTCCAAGAGAGTCCTGGGGTGCACAGGAGTGTGCTATGGAAGCCCAGTGTGTGCTACAGCTGCCAAAGATAGTGATCATTGTGCCCAGAGTTAGATAGAGAATGACAAGAGTGTGCTACAGGTACCCAAGAGTGTTCGAGGAGTGAGAAAATATGTTCTAGCGGTGCCCAAGTGTATGCTAGGGGTGAACAAGAGTGTGACGGAGGTGCCCAAGAGCACATACAAACATACGAATATATAAGTTCAGAGCAGGAGTACAAGATACATGTTTGCAGATGACACAAAAATTGGTGGTGTCATAAGTAGTGAGGAGGAAAGCCTTAGATTACAGGACAATATAGATGGGCTGGTAAGATAGGCAGAGCAGTGGAAAATGGAATTTAATTCTGAGAAGTGTATGGTGATGCATTTTGGGAGGATAAACAACGCAAGGGAATATACAATGGATGGTAGGACCCTAGGAAGTACAGAGGGACCTTGGTGTACTTGTCCATAGATCACTGGACGCAGCAGCACAGGTAGATTAGGTCATTAGGAAGGCATATGGGATACTTGCCTTTATTAGCCGAGGCATGGAATATAAGAGCAGAGAGGTTATGATGGAGCTGTATAAAATGCGAGTTAAGCCACAGCTGGAGTACTGTGTACAGTTCTGGGCGCAACACAATAGGAAGGATGTGATTGCACTGGAGAGGGTGCAGAGGAGATTCACCGGGATGTTACCTGGGCTGGAGCATTTCAGCTATGAAGAGAGACTGAAAAGGCTAGGGTTGTTTTCCTTAGAGCAGAGAAGGCTGAGGGGGGGACCTGATTGAGGTATACAAAATTAAGAGGGGCATAGATAGGGTAGATAGAAAGAAACTTTTTCCCTTAGTGGAGGAGTCAGCAACGGGAGGGGGGGGCATAGATTTAAGGTAAGGGGCAGGAGGTTTACAGGGGATTTGAGTATTTTTTTTCACCCAGAGTGTAGTTGGAATCTGGAACACACTGCCTGAAGGGGTGGAGGAAGGAGGAACCCTCACAACATTTAAGAAGTATTTAGATGAGCACTTGAAGCACCATAGCATACAAGGCTACGGGCCAAGTGCTGGAAAATGGGATTAGAATAGATGGGTTTGATGTCCGGCACAGACACTGTGGGCTGAAGAGCCCGTTTCTGTGCTGTATAATTCTATGACCACTTCCCTGGTGATTGTAATTTTCTCGAGTTCCTCCCTCCTTTCCATTTCCTGACTTACAGCTAATACTGGGATGTTACTTGTATCCTCAATAGTGAAGACCGATGCAAAATATCTGTTCAATTCATCTGCCATCTCCTTATTATCCATTATAAATTTTCCAGACTCACTTTTTATAGAACCAATGCTCACTTTGTCAACTGTTCTTTTTTCAAAATCTATAGAAACTCTCACTATCTGTCTCTATAATTCTAGAGAGCTTTCTCTAGTAATCGAATTTTACCTTCCTTTCTCTCCCTCTCCCTGTCTGTCTGTCTCTCTCCCTCCTTCTGTCTCACTCTCACCCTCCCTCCCTCTCTCTGTCTCCACTTCTGATCATCCACTTCAATGCCTTTTCCCCACATTGTCCTCATGTCCCCTTATGTCATTGGTATTTAGAAATCTGTCAATCTCTGCTTTAAACATACTCAGTGACTGAGCTTCCACAGCCATCTGGGGTAGAGAATTCCAAAGATACACAACCCACTGAGTAAAGAAATTCCTCCTCATCTCTGTTTTAGTTGGCTTCCCCCTTATTTTGAAATTGTGTCCCCTGGTTCTGAACTCCCCAACCAGGGGAAACATCTTAGCTGCATCTACCCTGTCTATCCCTTTAAATATTTTGTAATTTTCAATCAGATCATCGCTCACTCTTTGAATCTCTCGAGAACACAGGCCCAGTTTCCCCAATCGCTCGTCATAGGAGACTCCCGCCATCCCAGGATCAAGTCTGGTGAACCTTTGCAGCACTCCCTGTATGGCAATAATATCCTTCCTAAGATAAGGGAAACAAAACTGCACACAGTACTCCAAGTGCAGTCTAACCAAGATTCTAAACAATTGAAGCAAGACGTCACTATTCCAGTACTCAAACCTTCTTGTCATAAAGGCTAACATACCATTAACCTTCCGAATTGCTTGCTTCATCTGTCAGTGACTTATTGACAGGGACATTCAGGTCTCTTTTTACATCTACACTTTTTAATCTCTTATCATTTAAGAAATACTCTGCACATCTGTTCCTCCTACCAAAGTGGATAAGCTCATATTTTTAAACATTATATTCCATCTGCCACGTTCTTGCCCACTCAGTCTTCCCAAATCCCAAATCATGAAGCCGCTTTGCATCTTTCTCAGAACACACATTCCCACCTAATTTTGTGTCATCCGTGAACTTGGAAAAACTACATTTGGCCCCCACATCCAAATCATTGATATAGATCATGAATAGGGGCAGCACAGTGGTGCAGTGGTTAGCACTGCAGACTCACAGCTCCAGCGACCAAGGTTCGGTTCTGGGCACTGCCTGTGCGGAGTTTACAAGTTCTCCCTGTGACCGCGTGGGTTTCCTCCGGGTGCTCCGGTTTCCTCCCACAGCCAAAGACTTGCAGGTTGATAGGTAAATTGACCATTGTAAATTGCCCCTAGTGTAGGTAGGTGATAGGAGAATTGATGGAAGGATGTAAGGGAATGTGGGATTAATGTAGGATTAGAGTAAATGGGTGGTTTTTAGTCAGCACAGACTCGGTGGGCCGAAGAGCCTGTTTCAGTGCTTTATGACTCTATGACAGCTGGGACCCAAACACTGATCCCTGTGGTACACCACTGGTCACAGCCTGCCAATGCAAGAATGATTCATTTATTCCGATTCTCTGCTTTCTGCATGTTAAACACTCCTTAATCCACACCAGTATATTACCTCCCATCCCATGTGCTTTAATTTTGCTAACCAACCTCCTGCGGGGGACTTTATCAAAAGCCTTCTGAAAGTCCAAATATATAACATCCACCAACTCCCGTTTATCAACTCCTCAAAAAACTCCAACAGGTTCATCAAACATGATTTCCTATTTATAAATCCATGTTGACTGTGCCCAATCAGATCATTATGATCCAAGTGTCCATTTATTATAGCCTTTAGAATAAATTATAGCATTTTTCCAATGGCTGATGTAAGACTAACAGGTCTGTAATTTCCTGTTTTCTCTCTCCCTCCCTTCTTAAATAGTGGGGTGACATTTGCAACTTTCCAATCTGCATGAACTGCTCCAGAATCTATAGAATTTTGGAAGATGATCATCAATGTATCCACTATCTCCGTAGCTACCTCTTTCAACACTCTGGGATGTAGAATATCAGGTTCCAGGGACTTACCAACCTTCAGCCTTATTAATTTCTCCAATAGAACCTTCTTACTAACACTAATTTCCTTTAATTCCTCATTCTCCCTAATCTCTTGGATTGCAAATTCTGGGAGATTTCTTGTATCTTCCTCAGTGAAGACAGACACAAAGTAATAATTTAGCTTCTCTGCCATTTCTCTATCTCCCATTATAAATTCTCCTGACTCTGCCTGTAATGGACCCACATTTGTCTTAGCCAAACATATCCTTTTTATGCCCGTATCAAAGCTTTTACAGTCTGATTTTTTATTTTTGTTAGCTTACATTCATATTCTATTCTCCCTTTCTTCGTCAGTTTCTTCGTCCACCTTTGCTGTATTATAAAATCGTCCCAATCCTCAGATTTACTACTATTTCTGGCAACTTTATAGACCTTTCCTTTTAATCCGATACAATCTTTAACTTCCTTTGTTATCCACCATTGACTGCCTTTACTTCTGGGGTTTTTGTGCCTTGAAGGAAGGTGTATTTGCTGTAAACTAAGTAATATTTCTTTAAAGACTATCCATTGCTTGCTGACTGACATCAGGCTCACAGTCAAGCAATGCCTTGATTTTCACATTCTCATTCCTCTTTGCAGATCCCTCCATAGCCTCACTCCTCCCTATCTCTGTCATCCCCTCCAGCCTCATAACCCTTGGAGATATCTGAAATGATCTAATTCTGGCCATAAGGAGAAGCACTCAGTGATGACATAAAACAGCACCATTCAGCCCAGCCGGTCCTCTCCTATCCTTTGAAAGGTGGAGAGCTGGGACATTGTCTTAAAACACAGCCCATTCATTCTGAGAATATCAGGAAAAGGGACAAGACCCAGACTGTGGAACACGATCAATGCGGCAGGGATGGGGGCTGTGGGGTAAAGAGGAAGTGAGTTGGTGTAGTGTGGGAGATGAGGCAGGGGATTGCAAATTTCCAGGGGAAGATCAGAAGTGCTTTGATTGGTGGGTCCAGCAGTGAGCTTTAAACAAAACCAGTGGGAACAAATAAAGATCCAGGCCAAGGGAACATGCTTGCCTTCATCGGTTGGGGCATAGGGTATAAAAATTGGCAAGTCATGCCAGAACTTCAGTTATGCCACACTTGGAATATTGCATACAATTCTGGTCGCCACACGACCAGAAGGATGTGGAGGCTTTAGAGAGGGTTATGAAGAGGTTTACCAGGATGTTGCCTGGTCTGGAGGGCATTAGCTAGGAGGAGAGGTTGGATAAACTCGGATTGTTTTCACTGGAACGACGGAAGTGGAGGGGCGACATGATAGTGGTTGACAAAGTTATGAGTGGCATGGACAGCGTGGATAGTCAGAAGCTTTTTCCCAGGGTGGAAGAGTCAGTTACTAGGGGACATAGGTTAAAGGTGCAAAGGGCAAAGTTTAGAGGGGATGTGCGAGGCAAGCTTTTTACACAGAGGGTGGTGAGTGCCTGGAACTTGCTGCCGGGGGAGGTGGTGGAAGTAGGTACGATAGCGACGTTTAAGAGGCATCTTGACAAATACACGAATAGGATGGGAATAGAGGGATACGGACCCCGGAAGTGCAGAAGGTTTTAGTTTAGACAGTCGTCAAGATCGGCGCAGGCTTGGAGGGCCGAATGGCCTGTTCCTGTGCTGTACTGTTCTTTGTTCTTTGTTTCCTAACTTTACTAAGCTCCCTCTACACTGACACATCAGACATTCCCAGGCAGGTACAGCAGGTTGAGGCAGGGCCAGGGGGCTGGTACAAAATAAATCTCTTTCGACAATGTACCTCTCCTCCCCTGCAGGTCTTAATTATGGCTGGGTTCAGAACTACACTTACTGGTTCCCCTCCCTTGATGGTGCTGACTCTGACTGGGTTCAGTTCTACGCTCACTGGTTCCCCTCCCTTGATGGTGCTGACTCTGACTGGGTTCAGTTCTACGCTCACTGGGTCCCCTCTCTCTCCTGCCTTGAAGGTGTTGACTCTGGCTGGGTTCAGTTCTACACTCACGCACAGCCCTGCTTGATGCTAATCCGGATACAAAGGCTTGGTCTCCAATCCATTGCAAAGGACATTTGCTGTCATACCATCATGCAGAAGTCACAAGGGAATGTTTGATGGGACAGTGTAGACGGAGCTTTACACTGTATCTAACCCATGATGTACCTGCTGTGGGAGTGTTTTCCACATGAGAAACGTTGCTTTGAATACGCTGTGGAAAAATCTTCAACATTTCGCAGCAGCTGACACACGACCAGTACACTCTCCCACAGACTGGAGATCCCACAGATATTAATACTGTGATACTGGATAACCCACATACATTAACAGTGTCAGACTTAATAACCCACAGATATTAACACTGTCAGAGAGGATAACCCACAGATATTAACAGTGTCAGACTTAATAACCCACAGATATTAACACTGTCAGACTGGATATCCCACAGATATTAACACTGTCAGAGAGGATAACCCACAGATATTAACACTGTCAGAGAGGATAACCCACAGATATTAACACTGTCAGAGAGGATAACCCACAGATATTAACAGTGTCAGACTGGATAACCCACAAATATTAATACTGTGATACTGGATAACCCACATACATTACCAGTATCAGACTGGATAACCCACAGATATTAACAGTGTCAAATGGGAGAACACCCAGATATTAACAGTGTCAGACTTGATAACCCACTAATATTAACTCTGTCAGACTGGATATCCCAAACATATTAGCAGTGTCCAACTGGAAATTCCATAAATATTAACAACATCAGACTGGATAAAACAAAGATATTAATAGTGTCAGACTGGATGACCCACAGATATTATCAGTGTCAGAGTGGATTACCCACAGTAACATTGGTAATACCAGCCATGTGCGTGCTATAAGTTTTTCAGTCAAATCTTGAAGGGGTGTGTACTGGAGGGACAGCAGTCGGAGGAAGGGTCAAATTTGGTCATATTGACTCAGGACCTACAATCAACATGGGGACGGACCGACCGTGTGGGTGATTCTTTTCCAGGAGCACAGGCATTGCGAGCGAGGAGTGAACAGCTGGGAAGTCAATTTCATCGGGAGTTTCAGTGGAGCAGTTTGGGCTGTTTCTGAACCCGAGACACTACTCTTGTAATGTCTCCCACCCGCCCTCCTCCTCCTCTTACCAAAAAAAAGGACTCGGTTGTGTGTAGGTAAGGTAAGGCTTAATCTATTTCTCTTCTTGTTTTATCGTGTGATTGGTTAAAAACTTGGGAAGTTAGAATAGTGGGAATGGAGGTTAAGGCAGTTGAATGTTCCTCCTGCAGAATGTGGGAGGTAAGGGTTGCCAGGGGTGTCCCTGCTGACTGCATTTGCGGGAAGTGCACCCAGCTCCAGCTCCTCGAGGACCGCGTTAGGGAACTGGAGCTGGAGGAACTTCGGATCATTCGGGAGGCGGAGGGGATTATTGAGAGGAATTATCTGGAGGCATCACACCTCAGGTAAAAGAAGAAGGTAGGTGGGTTACCGTCAGGGGAAGGAGAGGGAAACAGCAGGCAGTGCAGGGATCCCCTGTGGCCGTTTCTCTCAACAACAGGTATACCGTTTTGGATACTGTTGGGGGAGACGACTTACCGGGGGTAGGCAATGGGATACAGGTCTCTGGCGCAGAGTCTGTCCCTGTTGCTCAATAGAGAAGGGGGAAGAGGAGCAGAGCATTAGTCATTGGGGACTCCAAAGTTAGGGGAACAGATAGGAGGTTTTGTGGGAACGAGAGAGACTCACGGTTAGTGTGTTGCCTCCCAGGTGCCAGGGTTCATGATGTCTCGGATCGTGTTTTTGGGATCCTCAAGGGGGAGGGGGAGCAGCCCCAAGTCGTGGTACACATAGGCACCAACGACATAGGTAGGAAGACAGATGGGGATTTAAGGCAGAAATTCAGGGAGCTAGGGTGGAAGCTTAGAGCGAGAACAAACAGAGTTGTTATCTGAGTTGTTGCCCGTGCCATGTGCTAGTGAAGTGAGGAATAGGGAGAGAGAGGAGTTGAACACGTGTCTGCAGGGATGGTGTAGGAGGGAGGGTTTTGGTTTCCTGGATGGTTGGGGCTCTTTTTGGGGTAGGTGAGACCTCTACAAACAGGATGGTCTTCACCTGAACCAGAGGGGTACCAATATCCTGGGGGGGGGGGGGGGGGGGGGAGATTTGCTAGTGCTCTTCGGTGGGGTTTAAACTAATTCAGCAGGGGGATGGGAACCTAAATTGTAATTCCAGTGTGCAGGATGTTGAGAGTAGTGAGGTCAGGGATATGGTTACAAGGACGCAAGAGGGCACTGGCAAGCAAGAACTTGGTTTAAAGTGTGTCTATTTCAACGCCAGGAGCATCGGGAATAAGGTGGGTGAGCTTGCAGCATGTGTTGGTACCTGGGATCTCGACGTTGCGGCCATTTCAGAGACATGGGTAGAGCAGGGACAGGAATGGATGTTGCGGGTTCCGGGATTTAGATGTTTCACTAAGAACAGAGAAGATGGTAAAAGAGGGGGGGGGGGGGGGGGTGTGGCATTGTTAATCAAGGAAAGTATTACAGCGGCAGAAAGGACGTTTGAGGACTCGTCTACTGAGGTAGTCTGGGCCGAGGTTAGAAACAGGAGAGGAGAGGTCACCCTGTTGGGAGTTTTCTATAGACCTCCAAATAGTTCCAGAGATGTAGAGGAAAGGATAGCAAAGGTGATTCTTGACAGGAGCGAGAGGAACAGGGTAGTGGTTATGGGGGACTTTAACTTTCCAAATATTGCATGGAAATACTATAGTTCGAGTACTTTAGATGGGTCTGTTTTTGTCCAGTGTGTGCAGGAGGCTTTTCTGACACAGTATGCAGACAGGCCAACCAGGGGCGATGCCACATTGGATTTGGTACTGGGTAATGAACCCGGCCAGGTGTTAGATTTAGAAGTTGAGCACTTTGGTAATAGTGATCACAATTCGGTTAGGTTTACCTTAGCGATGGGCAGGGACAGGTATATACCGCAGGGCAAGAATTATAGCTGGGGGAAAGGAAATTATGATGCAATTAGGCAAGATTTAGGATGCGTAGGATGGGGAAGGAAACTGCAGGGGATGGGCACAATCGAAATGTGGAGCTTATTCAAGGAGCAGCTACTGCGTGTCCTTGATAAGTATGTACCTGTCAGGCAGGGAGGAAGTTGTCGAGCGAGGGAGCCGTGGTTTACTAAAGAAGTTGAAGAGCTTGTCAAGAGGAAGAAGAAGGCTTATGTTAGGATGAGACGTGAAGGCTCAGTTAGGGCGCTTGAGAGTTAGAAGCGAGCCAGGAAGGATCTAAAGGGAGAGATAAGAAGAGCAAGGAGAGGACACGAGAAGTCATTGGCGGATAGGATCAAAGAAAACCCAAAGGCTTTCTAGAGGTATATCAGGAATAAAAGAATGACTAGAGATAGGTTAGGGCCAATCAAGGAGAGTAGTGGGAAGTTGTGTGTGGAATCAGAGGAGATAGGGGAAGTATTAAATGAATATTTTTCGTCAGTCTTTACAGTGGAGAAAGAGAATGTTGTCGAGGAGAATACTGAGATACAGACTACTAGGCTAGATGGGATTGAGTTTCACAAGGAGGAGGTGTTAGCAATTTTGGAAAGTGTGAAAATAGATAAGTCCCCTGGGCCAGATGGGATTTATCCTAGGATTCTTTGGAAGCCAGGGAGGAGATTGCAGAGCCTTTGTCCTTGATTTTTATGTCGTCATTGTCGACAGGAATAGTGCCGGAAGACGAGAGGATAGCAAATGTTGTCCCCTTGTTCAAGAAGGGGAGTAGAGACAGCCCTGGTAATTATAGACCTGTGAGCCTTACTTCGGTTGTGGGTTAAATTTTGGAAAAGGTTATAAGAGATAGGATTTATAATCATCTTGAAAAGAATAGGTTCATTCGAGATAGTCAGCACGGTTTTGTGAAGGGTAGGTCGTGCCTCACAAACCTTATTGAGTTTTTTGACAAGGTGACCAAACAGGTGGATGAGGGTAAAGCTGTGGATGTGGTGTATATGGATTTCAGTAAGGCGTTTAGAACATAGAACATAGAAAAATACAGCACAGAACAGGCCCTTCGGCCCACGATGTTGTGCCGATCCTTTGTCCTCTGTCAAGGACAATTTAATCTATACCCCATCATTCTCCTTTATCCATATACCTATCTAAAAGCCGTTTGAAAGTCCCTAGAGTTTCTGACTCAACAACTTCCCCAGGCAAGGCATTCCATGCCCCGACCACTCTCTGGGTAAAGAACCTTCCCCTGACATCCCCCTTATATGTCCCACCCTTCACCTTAAATTTATGACCCCTTGTAACGCTTTGCTCCACCCGGGGAAAAAGTTTCTGACTGTCTACCCTATCTATTCCCCTGACCATCTTATAAACCTCTATCATGTCACCCCTCATCCTTCTCCGTTCTAATGAGAAGAGGCCTAGAATGTTCAGCCTTTCCTCGTAAGACTTATTCTCCATTCCAGGCAACATCCTGGTAAATCTCCTCTGCACCCTCTCCAAGGCTTCCACATCCTTCCTAAAATGAGGCGACCAGAACTGCACACAGTACTCCAAATGAGGCCTTACCAAGGTCCTGTACAGCTGCATCATCACCTCACGGCTCTTAAATTCAATCCCTCTGCTAATGAACGCTAACACCCCATATGCCTTCTTCACAGCCCTATCCACTTGAGTTGCAACTTTCAACGATCTATGCACATAGACCCCAAGGTCTCTCTGCTCCTCCACATGCCCAAGAACCCTACCGTTAGCCCAGTATTTTGCATTCATGTTTGTCCTTCCAAAATGGACGACCTCACACTTTTCAGGGTTAAACTCCATCTGCCACTTTTCAGCCCAGCACTGCAACCTATCCAAGTCCCTTTGCAGACGACAATAGCCCTCCTCGGTATCCACAACTCCACCAACCTTTGTATCATCTGCAAATTTACTGACCCACCCTTCGACTTCCTCATCCAAGTCGTTAATAAAAATCACAAACAGGAGAGGACCCAGAACTGATCCCTGCGGCACGCCACTGGTAACTGGGCTCCAGGCTGAGTATTTACCATCTAAGACCACTCTCTGCCTTCTATCAGTTAGCCAATTCTTAATCCAACTGGCCACATTCCCCACTATCCCATGCCTCCTGACTTTCTCCATAAGTCTACCATGGGGGACCTTATCAAATGCCTTACTAAAATCCATGTACACCACATCCACTGGTTTACCCTCATCCACTTGCTTGGTCACCTGCTCAAAGAATTCAATCAGGCTTGTGAGGCAAGACCTACCCCTCACAAAACCGTGCTGACTGTCCCGAATCAAGCAGTGTCTTTCCAGATGCTCAGAAATCCTATCCCTCAGCACCTTTTCCATCAACTTGCCTACCACCGAAGTAAGACTAACTGGCCTGTAATTCCCAGGGTTGTTCCTATTCCCTTTCTTGAACAGGGGCACAACATTTGCCACCCTCCAATCACCTGGTACCACCCCCGTCAACAGAGAAGATGAAAAGATCATTGCCAGCGGCTCTGCAATTTCATCCCTTGCTTCCCATAACATCCTTGGATATACCCCGTCAGGCCCGGGAGACTTGTCTATCTTCAAGTTATTCAAAAACCCCAACACATCTTCCCTCCTAACGATCACTTCCTCGAGCTTACCAGTCTGTTTCACACCGTCCTCTTCAGTAATACACCCCTTCTCATTCGTAAATACCGAAGAGAAGTACTCATTCAAAACCTCACTTATCTCTTCTGGCTCAACACACAGTCTCCCGCTATTGTCCTTGACCGGACCTATGGTCCCCCTAGTCATCCTCATATTTCTGACATACGCGTAAAAGGCCTTGGGGTTTTCTTTTATCCTACCCGCCAAGCATTTTTCATGCCCTCTCTTAGCTCTCCTAATCCCTTTCTTCAGATCCTTCCTGGCCATCTTGTATCCCTCCAGAGCTATGCCTGTGACCTTTTTCCTCAACTTTATATACGCATCCTTCTTCTTCCTAACAAGACTCTCAACCTCTCTTGTCAACCACGGTTCCCTCACATGACCATCCCTTCCCTGTCTGACAGGGACATGCTTATCAATGGCCCCTACTATCTGCTCCTTGAAAAAGTTCCACATTTCGACCGTGCCCTTCCCTGCCAGCATATGCTCCCAACTTATGCTCCTCAGTTCCTGCCTGACAGCATCATATCTACCCTTCCCCCAATTGTAAACCTTGCCCTGTTGCACATACCTATCCCTCTCCATTACCACAGTGAATGCTACAGAATTGTGATCACTATCTCCAAAGTGCTCGCCCACCAACAGCTCTATCACTTGCCCTGGTTCATTACCTAGTACCAAATCCAATATTGCCTCCCCTCTGGTCGGGCAGTCTACATACTGAGTCAGAAAAGCTTCCTGGACATACTGCACAAACACTACCCCATCCAAACTATTCGATCTAAAGAGTTGCCAATCAATATTTGGGAAGTTGAAATCCCCCATAATTACTACCCTGTGACTTCTGCTCCTTTCCAAAATCTGTTTCCCAATCTGCTCTTCCACCTCCCTGCTGCTATTGGGGGGCCGATAGAAAACTCCCATCAAGGTGACTGCTCCTTTCCTGTTCCTGACCTCAACCCACAGTGCCTCAGTCGGCAGATCCTCCTCGAAAATTCTTTCAGCAGTTGTTACACTATTTCTAACTAACAATGCCACCCCCCCACCTCTTACCACCATTCCTAATCTTATGAAAACATCTATAACCAGGTACCTCCAAGAACCATTCCTCCCCCTCACCTATCCACGTTTCAGTGATGGCCACAACATCGTAGTCCCAAGTGCCCATCCACGCCTTCAATTCACTCACCTTATTCCTGATGCTTCTTGCGTTGAAGTATACGCACTTTAACCCTTCTCCGTGCCCATCTGTCCTCTGCGACAGTGCTACCTTCCCCAATACCTCACTACACTCTTTGTCTTTGAGTGGACCCACTGGTTCCCATCCCCCTCCCAAACTAGTTTAAACCCTCCCGAACAGTACTAGCAAACCTCCCTTCCAGGATATTGGTGCCCCTCTGGTTCAGATGCAGCCCGTCCTGTTTGAACAGGTCCCATCTTCCCCAGAATGCAGTCCAATTATCCAAGAACTGGAAGCCCTCTCTCCTACACCATTCCTGCAGCCACGTGTTCAGCTGTGCTCTCTCCCTATTCCTAGCCTCACTATCACGTGGCGCCGGCAACAAACCACAGATAACAACTCTGTCCGTCCGAGCTTTCAGCTTCCAGCCTAACTCCCTAAACTCACTTCTAACATCTGTGCCACCCTTCCTTCCTACATCGTTGGTGCCAATGTGCACCACGACCTCTGGCTGCTCCCCCTCCCCTTTAAGGATCCTGAAGACGCGATCACAAACATCACGGACCCTGGCATCAGGGAGGCAACAAACCATCCGTGCGTCTCGCTTGCGCCCACAGAACCGCCTGTCGGTACTCCTCACCATCGAGTCCCCGATGACTAGTGCTCTCCCATTCTCCCTCCTTCCCTTCCTCCCGCGCCAAAAGTAACTTGAACACAAGGAAAACAGTAAGTACAACTTTCAAAACACAGCTCCTGGTGCCTTCACTTACCCACCGAAGAGTCGCTACCTTCTCCTGCTGCTCTGCCGGGAAATGAGGCCGAGTCCACGGAGCTCCGCACCTTTAAAGAAAATACCTACCCAGGAGTCCTTGCTGCCGTCCAGCTTCCGGTTCCTCCCGCGCCAAAAGTAACTTGAACACAAGGAAAACAGTAAGTACAACTTTCAAAACACAGCTCCTGGTGCCTTCACTTACCCACCGAAGAGTCGCTACCTTCTCCTGCTGCTCCGCCGGGAAATGAGGCCGAGTCCACGGAGCTCCGCACCTTTAAAGAAAATACCTACCCAGGAGTCCTTGCTGCCGTCCAGCTTCCGGTTCCTCCCGCGCCAAAAGTAACTTGAACACAAGGAAAACAGTAAGTACAACTTTCAAAACACAGCTCCTGGTGCCTTCACTTACCCACCGAAGAGTCGCTACCTTCTCCAGCTGCTCCGCCGGGAAATGAGGCCGAGTCCACGGAGCTCCGCACCTTTAAAGAAAATACCTACCCAGGAGTCCTTGCTGCCGTCCAGCTTCCGGTTCCTCCCGCGCCAAAAGTAACTTGAACACAAGGAAAACAGTAAGTACAACTTTCAAAACACAGCTCCTGGTGCCTTCACTTACCCACCGAAGAGTCGCTACCTTCTCCTGCTGCTCCACACGGTAGGCTATTGCAGAAAATACAGAGGTATGGGATTGAAGGTGAATTAGTGCTTTGGATCAGAAATTGGCTAGCTGCAAGAAGACAGAGGGTGGTGGTTGATGGTAAATGTTCATCCTGGAGTTTAGTTTCTAGTGGTGTACCGCAAGGATCTGTTTTGGGGCCACTGCTGTTTGTCATTTTTATAAATGACCTGGATGAGGGTGTAGAAGGGTGGGTTAGTAAATTTGCAGATGACACGAAGGTCGGTGGAGTTGTGGATAGTGCCGAAGGATGTTGTCATTTACAGAGGGACATAGATAGGCTGCAGAGCTGGGCTGAGAGATGGCAAATGGAGTTTAATGCGGAAAAGTGTGAGGTGATTCACTTCGGAAGGAGTAACAGGATTGCAGAATACTGGGCTAATGGGAAGATTCTTGGTAGTGTAGATGAACAGAGAGATCTTGGTGTCCAGGTACATAAATCCCTGAAAGTTGCCACCCAGGTTAATAGAGCTGTTAAGAAGGCAGATGGTGTGTTAACATTTATTAGTAGGGGGATCGAGTTTAGGAGCCACGAGGTCATGCTGCAGCTGTACAGAACTCTGGTGCCGCCGCACCTGGAGTATTGCGTGCAGTTCTGTTCACCGCATTATAGGAAGGATGTGGAAGCTTTGGAAAAGGTGCAGAGGAGATTTACTAGGATGTTGCCTGGTATGGAGGGAAGGTCTTACGAGGAAAGGTTGAGAAACTTGAGGTTGTTTTCGTTGGAGAGAAGGAGGAGGAGAGGTGACTTAATAGAGACATACAAGATAATCAGAGGGTTAAATAGGGTGGATAGTGAGAACCTTTTTCCTCGGATGGTGATGGCAAACACGAGGGGACATAGCTTTAAGTTGAGGGGTGATAGAAAGAGGACAGATGTCAGAGGTAGTTTCTTTACACAGAGAGTAGTAGGGGCGTGGAACACCCTGCCTGCAACAGTAGTAGACTCGCCAACTTTAAGGGCATTTAAGTGGTCATTGGATAGACATATGGGTGAAAATGGAATAGTGTAGGTCAGATGGTTTCACAGGTCGGCGCAACATCGAGGGCTGAAGGGCCTGTACTGCGCTGTAATGTTCTATGTTCCATGTTCTATGTTCCATGTTATTAACAGTGTCAGACTTGATAACCCACTAATATTAACTCAGTCAGACTGGATAGCCCAAACATATTAGCAGTGTCCAACTGGAAATTCCATAAATATTAACAACATCAGACTGGATAAAACAAAGATATTAATAGTGTCAGACTGGATGACCGACAGATATTAACAGTGTCAGAGTGAATTACCCACAGAGACTAACAGTCTCAGCCTGGTGTATCCCACAGATATTAACAGTGCCAGACTGGAGAACCCACAGATATTAACAGAGTCAGACTGGATAAACCACAGATATTAACATTGTCAGACTGGATAAACCACAGATATTAACATTGTCAGACTGGATAAACCACAGATATTAACATTGTCGGACTGGATAAACCACAGATATTAACATTGTCAGACTGAATAAACCACAGATATTAACATTGTCAGACTGGATAAATCACAGATATTAACATTGTCAGACTGGATAAACCACAGATATTAACATTGTCAGACTGGATAAACCACAGATATTAACATTGTCAGACTGGATAAACCACAGATATTAACATTGTCAGACTGGATAAACCACAGATATTAACATTGTCAGACTGGATAAACCACAGATATTAACAGAGTCAGACTGGATAAACCACAGATATTAACATTGTCAGACTGGATAAACCACAGATATTAACAGAGTCAGACTGGATAAACCACAGATATTAACATTGTCAGACTGGATAAACCACAGATATTAACATTGTCAGACTGGATAAACCACAGATATTAACAGAGTCAGACTGGATAAACCACAGATATTAACATTGTCAGACTGGATAAACCACAGATATTAACATTGTCAGACTGGATAAACCACAGATATTAACATTGTCAGACTGGATAAACCACAGATATTAACAGAGTCAGACTGGATAAACCACAGATATTAACATTGTCAGACTGGATAAACCACAGATATTAACATTGTCAGACTGGATAAACCACAGATATTAACATAGTCAGACTGGATAAACCACAGATATTAACATTGTCAGACTGGATAAACCACAGATATTAACATTGTCAGACTGGATAAACCACAGATATTAACATTGTCAGACTGGATAAACCACAGATATTAACATTGTCAGACTGGATAAACCACAGATATTAACATTGTCAGACTGGATAAACCACAGGTATTAACAGAGTCAGACTGGATAAACCACAGATATTAACATTGTCAGACTGGATAAACCACAGATATTAACATTGTCAGACTGGATAAACCACAGATATTAACATTGTCAGACTGGATAAACCACAGATATTAACATTGTCAGACTGGATAAACCACAGATATTAACATTGTCAGACTGGATAAACCACAGGTATTAACAGAGTCAGACTGGATAAACCACAGATATTAACATTGTCAGACTGGATAAACCACAGATATTAACATTGTCAGACTGGATAAACCACAGATATTAACAGAGTCAGACTGGATAAACCACAGATATTAACATTGTCAGACTGGATAAACCACAGATATTAACATTGTCAGACTGGATAAACCACAGATATTAACATTGTCAGACTGGATAAACCACTGATATTAACATTGTCAGACTGGATAAACCACAGATATTAACAGAGTCAGACTGGATAAACCACAGATATTAACATTGTCAGACTGGATAAACCACAGATATTAACATTGGCAGACTGGATAAACCACAGATATTAACATTGTCAGACTGGATAACCCACAGATATTAACATTGACAGACTGGATGAACCACAGATATTAACATAGTCAGACTGGATAAACCACAGATATTAACATTGTCAGACTGGATAAACCACAGATATTAACATTGTCAGACTGGATAAACCACTGATATTAACATTGTCAGACTGGATAAACCACAGATATTAACAGAGTCAGACTGGATAAACCACAGATATTAACATTGTCAGACTGGATAAACCACAGATATTAACATTGTCAGACTGGATAAACCACTGATATTAACATTGTCAGACTGGATAAACCACAGATATTAACATTGTCAGACTGGATAAACCACAGATATTAACATTGTCAGACTGGATGAACCACTGATATTAACATTGTCAGACTGGATAACCCACAGATATTAACATTGTCAGACTGGATAAACCACAGATATTAACAGAGTCAGACTGGATAAACCACAGATATTAACATTGTCAGACTGGATAAACCACAGATATTAACAGAGTCAGACTGGATAAACCACAGATATTAACATTGTCAGACTGGATAAACCACAGATATTAACATTGTCAGACTGGATAAACCACAGATATTAACATTGTCAGACTGGATAAACCACAGATATTAACATTGTCAGACTGGATAAACCACAGATATTAACATTGTCAGACTGGATAAACCACTGATATTAACATTGTCAGACTGGATAAACCACAGATATTAACATTGTCAGACTGGATAAACCACAGATATTAACATTGTCAGACTGGATAAACCACAGATATTAACATTGTCAGACTGGATAAACCACAGATATTAACATTGTCAGACTGGATAAACCACAGATATTAACATTGTCAGACTGGATAAACCACAGATATTAACATTGTCAGACTGGATAAACCACAGATATTAACATTGTCAGACTGGATAAACCACAGATATTAACAGAGTCAGACTGGATAAACCACAGATATTAACATTGTCAGACTGGATAAACCACAGATATTAACAGAGTCAGACTGGATAAACCACAGATATTAACATTGTCAGACTGGATAAACCACAGATATTAACATTGTCAGACTGGATAAACCACAGATATTAACAGAGTCAGACTGGATAAACCACAGATATTAACATTGTCAGACTGGATAAACCACAGATATTAACATTGTCAGACTGGATAAACCACAGATATTAACATTGTCAGACTGGATAAACCACAGATATTAACAGAGTCAGACTGGATAAACCACAGATATTAACATTGTCAGACTGGATAAACCACAGATATTAACATTGTCAGACTGGATAAACCACAGATATTAACATAGTCAGACTGGATAAACCACAGATATTAACATTGTCAGACTGGATAAACCACAGATATTAACATTGTCAGACTGGATAAACCACAGATATTAACATTGTCAGACTGGATAAACCACAGATATTAACATTGTCAGACTGGATAAACCACAGATATTAACATTGTCAGACTGGATAAACCACAGGTATTAACAGAGTCAGACTGGATAAACCACAGATATTAACATTGTCAGACTGGATAAACCACAGATATTAACATTGTCAGACTGGATAAACCACAGATATTAACATTGTCAGACTGGATAAACCACAGATATTAACATTGTCAGACTGGATAAACCACAGATATTAACATTGTCAGACTGGATAAACCACAGATATTAACATTGTCAGACTGGATAAACCACAGGTATTAACAGAGTCAGACTGGATAAACCACAGATATTAACATTGTCAGACTGGATAAACCACAGATATTAACATTGTCAGACTGGATAAACCACAGATATTAACAGAGTCAGACTGGATAAACCACAGATATTAACATTGTCAGACTGGATAAACCACAGATATTAACATTGTCAGACTGGATAAACCACAGATATTAACATTGTCAGACTGGATAAACCACTGATATTAACATTGTCAGACTGGATAAACCACAGATATTAACAGAGTCAGACTGGATAAACCACAGATATTAACATTGTCAGACTGGATAAACCACAGATATTAACATTGTCAGACTGGATAAACCACAGATATTAACATTGTCAGACTGGATAACCCACAGATATTAACATTGACAGACTGGATGAACCACAGATATTAACATAGTCAGACTGGATAAACCACAGATATTAACATTGTCAGACTGGATAAACCACAGATATTAACATTGTCAGACTGGATAAACCACTGATATTAACATTGTCAGACTGGATAAACCACAGATATTAACAGAGTCAGACTGGATAAACCACAGACATTAACATTGTCAGACTGGATAAACCACAGATATTTACATTGTCAGACTGGATAAACCACAGATATTAACATTGTCAGACTGGATAAACCACTGATATTAACATTGTCAGACTGGATAAACCACAGATATTAACATTGTCAGACTGGATAAACCACAGATATTAACATTGTCAGACTGGATGAACCACTGATATTAACATTGTCAGACTGGATAACCCACAGATATTAACATTGTCAGACTGGATAAACCACAGATATTAACAGAGTCAGACTGGATAAACCACAGATATTAACATTGTCAGACTGGATAAACCACAGATATTAACAGAGTCAGACTGGATAAACCACAGATATTAACATTGTCAGACTGGATAAACCACAGATATTAACATTGTCAGACTGGATAAACCACAGATATTAACATTGTCAGACTGGATAAACCACAGATATTAACATTGTCAGACTGGATAAACCACAGATATTAACATTGTCAGACTGGATAAACCACTGATATTAACATTGTCAGACTGGATAAACCACAGATATTAACATTGTCAGACTGGATAAACCACAGATATTAACATTGTCAGACTGGATAAACCACAGATATTAACATTGTCAGACTGGATAAACCACAGATATTAACATTGTCAGACTGGATAAACCACAGATATTAACATTGTCAGACTGGATAAACCACAGATATTAACATTGTCAGACTGGATAAACCACAGATATTAACATTGTCAGACTGGATAAACCACAGATATTAACAGAGTCAGACTGGATAAACCACAGATATTAACATTGTCAGACTGGATAAACCACAGATATTAACAGAGTCAGACTGGATAAACCACAGATATTAACATTGTCAGACTGGATAAACCACAGATATTAACATTGTCAGACTGGATAAACCACAGATATTAACATTGTCAGACTGGATAAACCACAGATATTAACAGAGTCAGGCTGGATAACCCACAGATATTAACATTGTCAGACTGGATAACCCACAGATATTAACATTGTAGACTGGATAAACCACAGATATTAACAGAGTCAGACTGGATAAACCACAGATATTAACATTGTCAGACTGGATAACCCACAGATATTAACATTGTCAGACTGGATAACCCACAGATTTTAACATTGTCAGACTGGATAAACCACAGATATTAACAGAGTCAGACTGGATAAACCACAGATATTAACATTGTCAGACTGGATAAACCACAGATATTAACAGAGTCAGACTGGATAACCCACAGATATTAACATTGTCAGACTGGATAAACCACAGATATTAACATTGTCAGACTGGATAAACCACAGATATTAACAGAGTCAGACTGGATAAACCACAGATATTAACATTGTCAGACTGGATAAACCACAGATATTAACATTGTCAGACTGGATAACCCACAGATATTAACATTGTCAGACTGGATAAACCACAGATATTAACATTGTCAGACTGGATAAACCACTGATATTAACATTGTCAGACTGGATAACTCACAGATATTAACATTGTCAGACTGGATAAACCACAGATATTAACATTGTCAGACTGGATAAACCACTGATATTAACATTGTCAGACTGGATAAACCACTGATATTAACATTGTCAGACTGGATAAACCACTGATATTAACATTGTCAGACTGGATAAACCACAGATATTAAGATTGTCAGACTGGATAAACCACTGATATTAACATTGTCAGACTGGATAAACCACAGATATTAACAGAGTAGGACTGGATAAACCACAGATATTAACAGTGTCAGACTGGATAAACCACAGATATTAACATTGTCAGACTGGATAAACCACTGATATTAACAGAGTCAGACTGGATAACTCACAGATATTAACATTGTCAGACTGGATAACTCACAGATATTAACATTGTCAGACTGGATAAACCACTGATATTAACATTGTCAGACTGGATATCTCACAGATATTAACATTGTCAGACTGGGTAACTCACAGATATTAACATTGTCAGACTGGATAAACCACAGATATTAACATTGTCAGACTGGATAACCCACTGATATTAACATTGTCAGACTGGATAAACCACAGATATTAACATTGTCAGACTGGATAAACCACAGATATTAACAGAGTCAGACTGGATATACCACAGATATTAACAGAGTCAGACTGGATAAACCACAGATATTAACATTGTCAGACTGGATAAACCACAGATATTAACATTGTCAGACTGGATAACCCACAGATATTAACATTGTCAGACTGGATAACCCACAGATATTAACATTGTCAGACTGGATAAACCACAGATATTAACAGAGTCAGACTGGATAAACCACAGATATTAACATTGTCAGACTGGATAACCCACAGATATTAACATTGTCAGACTGGATAAACCACAGATATTAACACTGTCAGACTGGATAAACCACAGATATTAACAGAGTCAGACTGGATAAACCACAGATATTAACATTGTCAGACTGGTTAAACCACAGATATTAACATTGTCAGACTGGATAAACCACAGATATTAACATTGTCAGACTGGATAAACCACAGATATTAACATTGTCAGACTGGATAAACCACTGATATTAACATTGTCAGACTGGATAACTCACAGATATTAACATTGTCAGACTGGATAACCCACAGATATTAACATTGTCAGACTGGATAAACCACAGATATTAACATTGTCAGACTGGATAACTCACAGATATTAACATTGTCAGACTGGATAAACCACTGATATTAACATTGTCAGACTGGATAAACCACAGATATTAAGATTGTCAGACTGGATAAACCACTGATATTAACATTGTCAGACTGGATAAACCACAGATATTAACAGAGTCAGACTGGATAAACCACAGATATTAACAGAGTCAGACTGGATAAACCACAGATATTAACAGTGTCAGACTGGATTAACCACAGATATTAACATTGTCAGACTGGATAAACCACTGATATTAACAGAGTCAGACTGGATAACTCACAGATATTAACATTGTCAGACTGGATAACTCACAGATATTAACATTGTCAGACTGGATAAACAACTGATATTAACATTGTCAGACTGGATAACTCACAGATATTAACAATGTCAGACTGGGTAACTCACAGATATTAACATTGTCAGACTGGATAAACCACAGATATTAACATTGTCAGACTGGATAACCCACTGATATTAACATTGTCAGACTGGATAAACCACAGATATTAACATTGTCAGAGTGGATAAACCACAGATATTAACAGAGTCAGACTGGATAAACCACAGATATTAACAGAGTCAGACTGGATAAACCACAGATATTAACAGAGTCAGACTGGATAAACCACAGATATTAACATTGTCAGACTGGATAAACCACAGATATTAACATTGTCAGACTGGATAACCCACAGATATTAACATTGTCAGACTGGATAAACCACAGATATTAACATTGTCAGACTGGATAAACCACAGATATTAACATAGTCAGACTGGATAAACCACTGATATTAACATTGTCAGACTGGATAACTCACAGATATTAACATTGTCAGACTGGATAAATCACAGATATTAACATTGTCAGACTGGATAAACCACAGATATTAACATTGTCAGACTGGATAAACCACAGATATTAACATTGTCAGACTGGATAAACCACAGATATTAACATTGTCAGACTGGATAAATCACAGATATTAACATTGTCAGACTGGATAAATCACAGATATTAACATTGTCAGACTGGATAAACCACAGATATTAACATTGTCAGACTGGATAAACCACAGATATTAACATTGTCAGACTGGATAAATCACAGATATTAACATTGTCAGACTGGATAAATCACAGATATTAACATTGTCAGACTGGATAAATCACAGATATTAACATTGTCAGACTGGATAAACCACAGATATTAACAATGTCAGACTGGATAAACCACAGATATTAACATTGTCAGACTGGATAACTCACAGATATTAACATTGTCAGACTGGATAACCCACTGATATTAACATTGTCAGACTGGATAACTCACAGATATTAACATTGTCAGACTGGATAAACCACAGATATTAACATTGTCAGACTGGATAAACCACTGATATTAACATTGTCAGACTGGATAACTCACAGATATTAACATTGTCAGACTGGATAAACCACTGATATTAACATTGTCAGACTGGATAAACCACAGATATTAAGATTGTCAGACTGGATAAACCACTGATATTAACATTGTCAGACTGGATAAACCACAGATATTAACAGAGTAGGACTGGATAAACCACAGATATTAACAGTGTCAGACTGGATAAACCACAGATATTAGCATTGTCAGACTGGATAAACCACAGATATTAACAGAGTCAGACTGGATAACTCACAGATATTAACATTGTCAGACTGGATAACTCACAGATATTAACATTGTCAGACTGGATAAACCACTGATATTAACATTGTCAGACTGGATAACTCACAGATATTAACATTGTCAGACTGGGTAACTCACAGATATTAACATTGTCAGACTGGATAAACCACAGATATTAACATTGTCAGACTGGATAACCCACTGATATTAACATTGTCAGACTGGATAAACCACAGATATTAACATTGTCAGACTGGATAAACCACAGATATTAACAGAGTCAGACTGGATAAACCACAGATATTAACAGAGTCAGACTGGATAAACCACAGATATTAACATTGTCAGACTGGATAAACCACAGATATTAACATTGTCAGACTGGATAACCCACAGATATTAACATTGTCAGACTGGATAACCCACAGATATTAACATTGTCAGACTGGATAAACCACAGATATTAACATTGTCAGACTGGATAACCCACAGATATTAACATTGTCAGACTGGATAAACCACAGATATTAACATTGTCAGACTGGATAAACCACAGATATTAACAGAGTCAGACTGGATAAACCACAGATATTAACATTGTCAGACTGGTTAAACCACAGATATTAACATTGTCAGACTGGATAAACCACAGATATTAACATTGTCAGACTGGATAAACCACAGATATTAACATTGTCAGACTGGATAAACCACTGATATTAACATTGTCAGACTGGATAACTCACAGATATTAACATTGTCAGACTGGATAACCCACAGATATTAACATTGTCAGACTGGATAAACCACTGATATTAACATTGTCAGACTGGATAACTCACAGATATTAACATTGTCAGACTGGATAAACCACTGATATTAACATTGTCAGACTGGATAAACCACAGATATTAAGATTGTCAGACTGGATAAACCACTGATATTAACATTGTCAGACTGGATAAACCACAGATATTAACAGAGTCAGACTGGATAAACCACAGATATTAACAGAGTCAGACTGGATAAACCACAGATATTAACAGTGTCAGACTGGATAAACCACAGATATTAACATTGTCAGACTGGATAAACCACTGATATTAACATTGTCAGACTGGATAACTCACAGATATTAACATTGTCAGACTGGATAACTCACAGATATTAACATTGTCAGACTGGATAAACAACTGATATTAACATTGTCAGACTGGATAACTCACAGATATTAACATTGTCAGACTGGGTAACTCACAGATATTAACATTGTCAGACTGGATAAACCACAGATATTAACATTGTCAGACTGGATAAACCACAGATATTAACATTGTCAGACTGGATAACCCACAGATATTAACATTGTCAGACTGGATAAACCACAGATATTAACATTGTCAGACTGGATAAACCACAGATATTAACATTGTCAGACTGGATAAACCACTGATATTAACATTGTCAGACTGGATAACTCACAGATATTAACATTGTCAGACTGGATAAATCACAGATATTAACATTGTCAGACTGGATAAACCACAGATATTAACATTGTCAGACTGGATAAACCACAGATATTAACATTGTCAGACTGGATAAACCACAGATATTAACATTGTCAGACTGGATAAATCACAGATATTAACATTGTCAGACTGGATAAATCACAGATATTAACATTGTCAGACTGGATAAACCACAGATATTAACATTGTCAGACTGGATAACTCACAGATATTAACATTGTCAGACTGGGTAACTCACAGATATTAACATTGTCAGACTGGATAACCCACAGATATTAACATTGTCAGACTGGATAAACCACTGATATTAACATTGTCAGACTGGATAACTCACAGATATTAACATTGTCAGACTGGATAAACCACTGATATTAACATTGTCAGACTGGATAAACCACAGATATTAAGATTGTCAGACTGGATAAACCACTGATATTAACATTGTCAAACTGGATAAACCACAGATATTAACATTGTCAGACTGGATAAACCACTGATATTAACATTGTCAGACTGGATAACTCACAGATATTAACATTGTCAGACTGGATAAACCACTGATATTAACATTGTCAGACTGGATAAACCACTGATATTAACATTGTCAGACTGGATAACTCACAGATATTAACAGTGTCAGACTGGATAAACCACAGATATTAACATTGTCAGACTGGATAAACCACAGATATTAACATTGTCAGACTGGATAACTCACAGATATTAACAGTGTCAGACTGGATAAACCACAGATATTAACAGTGTCAGACTGGATAAACCACAGATTTTAACATTGTCAGACTGGATAACCCACTGATATTAACATTGTCAGACTGGATAAACCACAGATATTAACATTGTCAGACTGGATAAACCACTGATATTAACAGAGTCAGACTGGATAAACCACAGATATTAACAGAGTCAGACTGGATAAACCACAGATATTAACATTGTCAGACTGGATAAACCACAGATATTAACATTGTCAGACTGGATAACCCACAGATATTAACATTGTCAGACTGGATAAACCACAGATATTAACATTGTCAGACTGGATAAACCACAGATATGAACATTGTCAGACTGGATAAACCACAGATATTAACAGAGTCAGACTGGATAAACCACAGATATTAACATTGTCAGACTGGATAAACCACAGATATTAACAGAGTCAGACTGGATAACCCACAGATATTAACATTGTCAGACTGGATAACCCACAGATATTAACATTGTCAGACTGGATAAACCACAGATATTAACAGAGTCAGACTGGATAAACCACAGATATTAACATTGTCAGACTGGATAACCCACAGATATTAACATTGTCAGACTGGATAACCCACAGATATTAACATTGTCAGACTGGATAACCCACAGATATTAACATTGTCAGACTGGATAAACCACAGATATTAACAGATTCAGACTGGATAAACCACAGATATTAACATTGTCAGACTGGATAACCCACAGATATTAACATTGTCAGACTGGATAAACCACAGATATTAACATTGTCAGACTGGATAAACCACAGATATTAACAGAGTCAGACTGGATAAACCACAGACATCAACATTGTCAGACTGGATAAACCACAGATATTAACATTGTCAGACTGGATAAACCACAGATATTAACATTGTCAGACTGGATAAACCACAGATATTAACATTGTCAGACTGGATAAACCACAGATATTAACATTGTCAGACTGGATAACTCACAGATATTAACATTGTCAGACTGGATAACCCACAGATATTAACATTGTCAGACTGGATAAACCACAGATATTAACATTGTCAGACTGGATAAACCACAGATATTAACATTGTCAGACTGGATAAACCACTGATATTAACATTGTCAGACTGGATAACTCACAGATATTAACATTGTCAGACTGGATAACCCACAGATATTAACATTGTCAGACTGGATAAACCACTGATATTAACATTGTCAGACTGGATAACCCACAGATATTAACATTGTCAGACTGGATAACCCACAGATATTAACATTGTCAGACTGGATAAACCACTGATATTAACATTGTCAGACTGGATAACTCACAGATATTAACATTGTCAGACTGGATAAACCACTGATATTAACATTGTCAGACTGGATAAACCACAGATATTAAGATTGTCAGACTGGATAAACCACAGATATTAACATTGTCAGACTGGATAAACCACAGATATTAACATTGTCAGACTGGATAAACCACAGATATTAACATTGTCAGACAGGATAAATCACAGATATTAACATTGTCAGACTGGATAAATCACAGATATTAACATTGTCAGACTGGATAAACCACAGATATTAACATTGTCAGACTGGATAAACCACAGATATTAACATTGTCAGACTGGATAAATCACAGATATTAACATTGTCAGACTGGATAAATCACAGATATTAACATTGTCAGACTGGATAAATCACAGATATTAACATTGTCAGACTGGATAAAGCACAGATATTAACATTGTCAGACTGGATAAACCACAGATATTAACATTGTCAGACTGGATAACTCACAGATATTAACATTGTCAGACTGGATAACCCACTGATATTAACATTGTCAGACTGGATAACCCACAGATATTAACATTGTCAGACTGGATAAACCACTGATATTAACATTGTCAGACTGGATAACTCACAGATATTAACATTGTCAGACTGGATAAACCAGTGATATTAACATTGTCAGACTGGATAAACCACTGATATTAACATTGTCAGACTGGATAACTCACAGATATTAACAGTGTCAGACTGGATAAACCACAGATATTAACATTGTCAGACTGGATAAACCACAGATATTAACATTGTCAGACTGGATAACTCACAGATATTAACAGTGTCAGACTGGATAAACCACAGATATTAACATTGTCAGACTGGATAACCCACTGATATTAACATTGTCAGACTGGATAAACCACAGATATTAACATTGTCAGACTGGATAAACCACTGATATTAACAGAGTCAGACTGGATAAACCACAGATATTAACATTGTCAGACTGGATAAACCACAGATATTAACATTGTCAGACTGGATAACCCACAGATATTAACATTGTCAGACTGGATAAACCACAGATATTAACATTGTCAGACTGGATAAACCACAGATATTAACATTGTCAGACTGGATAAACCACTGATATTAACATTGTCAGACTGGATAACTCACAGATATTAACATTGTCAGACTGGATAAATCACAGATATTAACATTGTCAGACTGGATAAACCACAGATATTAACATTGTCAGACTGGATAAACCACAGATATTAACATTGTCAGACTGGATAAACCACAGATATTAACATTGTCAGACTGGATAAATCACAGATATTAACATTGTCAGACTGGATAAATCACAGATATTAACATTGTCAGACTGGATAAACCACAGATATTAACATTGTCAGACTGGATAAACCACAGATATTAACATTGTCAGACTGGATAAATCACAGATATTAACATTGTCAGACTGGATAAATCACAGATATTAACATTGTCAGACTGGATAAATCACAGATATTAACATTGTCAGACTGGATAAACCACAGATATTAACATTGTCAGACTGGATAAACCACAGATATTAACATTGTCAGACTGGATAACTCACAGATATTAACATTGTCAGACTGGATAACCCACTGATATTAACATTGTCAGACTGGATAACCCACAGATATTAACATTGTCAGACTGGATAAACCACTGATATTAACATTGTCAGACTGGATAACTCACAGATATTAACATTGTCAGACTGGATAAACCACTGATATTAACATTGTCAGACTGGATAAACCACTGATATTAACATTGTCAGACTGGATAACTCACAGATATTAACAGTGTCAGACTGGATAAACCACAGATATTAACATTGTCAAACTGGATAAACCACAGATATTAACATTGTCAGACTGGATAACTCACAGATATTAACAGTGTCAGACTGGATAAACCACAGATATTAACATTGTCAGACTGGATAAACCACTGATATTAACATTGTCAGACAGGATAACTCACAGATATTAACAGTGTCAGACTGGATAAACCACAGATATTAACATTGTCAGACTGGATAACTCACAGATATTAACATTGTCAGACTGGATAACTCACAGATATTAACATTGTCAGACTGGATAACCCACTGATATTAACATTGTCAGACTGGATAACCCACAGATATTAACATTGTCAGACTGGATAAACCACTGATATTAACATTGTCAGACTGGATAACTCACAGATATTAACATTGTCAGACTGGATAACCCACAGATATTAACATTGTCAGACTGGATAAACCACTGACATTAACATTGTCAGACTGGATAACTCATAGATATTAACAGTGTCAGACTGGATAAACCACAGATATTAACATTGTCAGACTGGATAAACCACAGATATTAACATTGTCAGACTGGATAACTCACAGATATTAACATTGTCAGACTGGATAAATCACAGATATTAACATTGTCAGACTGGATAAATCACAGATATTAACATTGTCAGACTGGATAAACCACAGATATTAACATTGTCAGACTGGATAAACCACAGATATTAACATTGTCAGACTGGATAACTCACAGATATTAACATTGTCAGACTGGATAACCCACTGATATTAACATTGTCAGACTGGATAACCAACAGATATTAACATTGTCAGACTGGATAAACCACTGATATTAACATTGTCAGACTGGATAACTCACAGATATTCACATTGTCAGACTGGATAACTCACAGATATTAACATTGTCAGACTGGATAAACCACAGATATTAACATTGTCAGACTGGATAAACCACAGATATTAACATTGTCAGACTGGATAAACCACAGATATTAACATTGTCAGACTGGATAAACCACAGATATTAACAGAGTCAGACTGGATAAACCACAGATATTAACATTGTCAGACTGGATAAACCACTGATATTAACATTGTCAGACTGGATAACCCACTGATATTAACATTGTCAGACTGGATAAACCACAGATATTAACATTGTCAGAATGGATAAACCACAGATATTAACATTGTCAGACTGGATAAACCACAGATATTAACATTGTCAGACTGGATAAACCACAGATATTAACAGAGTCAGACTGGATAAACCACAGATATTAACATTGTCAGACTGGATCACCCACTGATATTAACATTGTCAGACTGGATAAACCACAGATATTAACATTGTCAGACTGGATAAACCACTGATATTAACAGAGTCAGACTGGATAAACCACAGATATTAACAGAGTCAGACTGGATAAACCACAGATATTAACATTGTCAGACTGGATAAACCACAGATATTAACATTGACAGACTGGATAAACCACTGATATTAACATAGTCAGACTGGATAACTCACAGATATTAACATTGTCAGACGGAATAACCCACTGATATTAACATTGTCAGACTGGATAAACCACAGATATTAACAGAGTCAGACTGGATAAACCACAGATATTAACAGAGTCAGACTGGATAAACCACAGATATTAACATTGTCAGACTGGACAAACCACAGATATTAACATTGTCAGACTGGATAAACCACTGATATTAACAGAGTCAGACTGGATAAACCACAGATATTAACAGAGTCAGACTGGATAAACCACAGATATTAACATTGTCAGACTGGATAAACCACAGATATTAACATTGTCAGACTGGATAACCCACAGATATTAACATTGTCAGACTGGATAAACCACAGATATTAACATTGTCAGACTGGATAAACCACAGATATTAACATTGTCAGACTGGATAAACCACAGATATTAACATTGTCAGACTGGATAAATCACAGATATTAACATTGTCAGACTGGATAACCCACAGATATTAACATTGTCAGACTGGATAAACCACAGATATTAACATTGTCAGACTGGATAAACCACTGATATTAACATTGTCAGACTGGATAACTCACAGATATTAACATTGTCAGACGGAATAACCCACTGATATTAACATTGTCAGACTGGATAACCCACAGATATTAACATTGTCAGACTGGATAAACCACTGAAATTAACATTGTCAGACTGGATAAACCACAGATATTAACATTGTCAGACTGGATAACTCACAGATATTAACATTGTCAGACTGGATAAACCACTGATATTAACATTGTCAGACTGGATAACTCACAGATATTAACATTGTCAGACTGGATAAACCACTGATATTAACATTGTCAGACTGGATAACTCACAGATATTAACATTGTCAGACTGGATAACTGACAGATATTAACATTGTCAGACTGGATAAACCACAGATATTAACATTGTCAGACTGGATAAACCACAGATATTAACATTGTCAGACTGGATAAACCACTGATATTAACAGAGTCAGACTGGATAAACCACAGATATTAACATTGTCAGACTGGATAACTCACAGATATTAACATTGTCAGACTGGATAACCCACTGATATTAACATTGTCAGACTGGCTAACCCACAGATCTTAACATTGTCAGACTGGATAAACCACAGATATTAACATTGTCAGACTGGATAACCCACAGATATTAACATTGTCAGACTGGATAAACCACAGATAATAACAGAGTCAGACTGGATAAACCACTGATATTAACATTGTCAGACTGGATAACCCACAGATATTAACATTGTCAGACTGGATAAACCACAGATATTAACAGTGTCAGACTGGATAAACCACTGATATTAACATTGTCAGACTGGATAAACCACAGATATTAACAGTGTCAGACTGGATAACCCACCGATATTAACATTGTCAGACTGGATAAACCACTGATATTAACATTGTCAGACTGGATAAACCACAGATATTAACAGAGTCAGACTGGATAAACCACAGATATTAACAGTGTCAGACTGGATAAACCACTGATATTAACATTGTCAGACTGGATAAACCACAGATATTAACATTGTCAGACTGGATAAACCACAGATATTAACATTGTCAGACTGGATAAACCACAGATATTAACAGAGTCAGACTGGATAAACCACAGATATTAACAGTGTCAGACTGGATAAACCACTGATTTTAACATTGTCAGACTGGATAAACCACAGATATTAACATTGTCAGACTGGATAAACCACTGATATTAACATTGTCGGACTGGATAAACCACAGATATTAACATTGTCAGACTGGATAAACCACAGATATTAACATTGTCAGACTGGATAAACCACTGATATTAACATTGTCAGACTGGATAAACCACAGATATTAACATTGTCAGACTGGATAAACCACAGATATTAACATTGTCAGACTGGATAAACCACAGATATTAACAGAGTCAGACTGGATAACTCACAGATATTAACATTGTCAGACTGGATAAACCACTGATATTAACATTGTCAGACTGGATAACTCACAGATATTAACATTGTCAGACTGGATAACTCACAGATATTAACATTGTCAGACTGGATAAACCACTGATATTAACATTGTCAGACTGGATAACTCACAGATATTAACATTGTCAGACTGGATAACTCACAGATATTAACATTGTCAGACTGGATAAACCACAGATATTAACATTGTCAGACTGGATAAACCACTGATATTAACATTGTCAGACTGGATAAACCACAGTTATTAACATTGTCAGACTGGATAACCCACTGATATTAACATTGTCAGACTGGATAAACCACAGATATTAACATTGTCAGACTGGATAAACCACTGATATTAACATTGTCAGACTGGATAAACCACAGATATTAACAGAGTCAGACTGGATAACTCACAGATATTAACATTGTCAGACTGGATAAACCACTAATATTAACATTGTCAGACTGGATAACTCACAGATATTAACATTGTCGGACTGGATAACTCACAGATATTAGCATTGTCAGACTGGATAACTCACAGATATTAACATTGTCAGACTGGATAAACCACAGATATTAACATTGTCAGACTGGATAACCCACTGATATTAACATTGTCAGACTGGATAAACCACTGATATTAACATTGTCAGACTGGATAAACCACTGATATTAACAGAGTCAGTCTGGATAACCCACTGATATTAACATTGTCAGACTGGATAACCCACAGATATTAACTTTGTCAGACTGGATAAACCACTGATATTAACATTGTCAGACTGGATAACCCACAGATATTAACATTGTCAGACTGGATAAACCACTGATATTAACATTGTCAGACTGGATAAACCACAGATATTAACAGAGTCAGACTGGATAAACCACTGATGTTAACATTGTCAGACTGGATAAACCACTGATAATAACATTGTCAGACTGGATAAACCACTGATGTTAACAGAGTCAGACTGGATAACCCACAGATATTAACATTGTCAGACTGGATAAACCGCAGATATTAACATTGTCAGACTGGATAAACCACTGATATTAACATTGTCAGACTGGATAAACCACAGATATTAACATTGTCAGACTGGATAAACCACTGATGTTAACAGAGTCAGACTGGATAACCCACAGATATTAACATTGTCAGACTGGATAAACCACTGATATTAACAGAGTCAGACTGGATAACCCACAGATATTAACATTGTCAGACTGGATAAATCACTGATATTAACATTGTCAGACTGGATAAATCACTGATATTAACATTGTCAGACTGGATAAACCACAGATATTAACATTGTCAGACTGGATAACCCACTGATATTAACATTGTCAGACTGGATAAACCACAGATATTAACATTGTCAGACTGGATAACCCACTGATATTAACATTGTCAGACTGGATAACCCACAGATATTAACATTGTCAGACTGGATAAACCACAGATATTAACATTGTCAGACTGGATAAACCACTGATGTTAACAGAGTCAGATTGGATAACCCACAGATATTAACATTGTCAGACTGGATAAACCACTGATATTAACAGAGTCAGACTGGATAACCCACAGATATTAACATTGTCAGACTGGATAAATCACTGATATTAACATTGTCAGACTGGATAAACCACAGATATTAACATTGTCAGACTGGATAAACCACTGATATTAACAGAGTCAGACTGGATAACCCACAGATATTAACAGTGTCAGACTGGATAAACCACAGATATTAACAGAGTCAGACTGGATAACCCACAGATATTAACAGAGTCAGACTGGATAACCCACAGATATTAACAGAGTCAGACTGGATAACCCACAGATATTAACAGAGTCAGACTGGATAACCCACAGATATTAACAGAGTCAGACTGGATAACCCACAGATATTAACATTGTCAGACTGGATAACTCACAGATATTAACATTGTCAGACTGGATAAAGCACAGATATTAACATTGTCAGACTGGATAACCCACTGATATTAACATTGTCAGACTGGATAACCCACAGATATTAACATTGTCAGACTGGATAAACCACAGATATTAACATTGTCAGACTGGATAAACCACTGATATTAACATTGTCAGACTGGATAAACCACAGATATTAACATTGTCAGACTGGATAAACCACTGATATTAACAGAGTCAGACTGGATAACCCACAGATATTAACATTGTCAGACTGGATAAACCACTGATATTAACATTGTCAGACTGGATAACTCACAGATATTAACAGTGTCAGACTGGATAAACCACAGATATTAACATTGTCAGACTGGATAAACCACAGATATTAACATTGTCAGACCGGATAACTCACAGATATTAACAGTGTCAGACTGGATAAACCACAGATATTAACATTGTCAGACTGGATAAACCACTGATATTAACATTGTCAGACAGGATAACTCACAGATATTAACAGTGTCAGACTGGATAAACCACAGATATTAACATTGTCAGACTGGATAACTCACAGATATTAACATTGTCAGACTGGATAACTCACAGATATTAACATTGTCAGACTGGATAACCCACTGATATTAACATTGTCAGACTGGATAACCCACAGATATTAACATTGTCAGACTGGATAAACCACTGATATTAACATTGTCAGACTGGATAACTCACAGATATTAACATTGTCAGACTGGATAACCCACAGATATTAACATTGTCAGACTGGATAAACCACTGACATTAACATTGTCAGACTGGATAACTCATAGATATTAACAGTGTCAGACTGGATAAACCACAGATATTAACATTGTCAGACTGGATAAACCACAGATATTAACATTGTCAGACTGGATAACTCACAGATATTAACATTGTCAGACTGGATAAATCACAGATATTAACATTGTCAGACTGGATAAATCACAGATATTAACATTGTCAGACTGGATAAACCACAGATATTAACATTGTCAGACTGGATAAACCACAGATATTAACATTGTCAGACTGGATAACTCACAGATATTAACATTGTCAGACTGGATAACCCACTGATATTAACATTGTCAGACTGGATAACCAACAGATATTAACATTGTCAGACTGGATAAACCACAGATATTAACAGTGTCAGACTGGATAAACCACTGATATTAACATTGTCAGACTGGATAAACCACAGATATTAACAGTGTCAGACTGGATAACCCACCGATATTAACATTGTCAGACTGGATAAACCACTGATATTAACATTGTCAGACTGGATAAACCACAGATATTAACAGAGTCAGACTGGATAAACCACAGATATTAACAGTGTCAGACTGGATAAACCACTGATATTAACATTGTCAGACTGGATAAACCACAGATATTAACATTGTCAGACTGGATAAACCACAGATATTAACATTGTCAGACTGGATAAACCACAGATATTAACAGAGTCAGACTGGATAAACCACAGATATTAACAGTGTCAGACTGGATAAACCACTGATTTTAACATTGTCAGACTGGATAAACCACAGATATTAACATTGTCAGACTGGATAAACCACTGATATTAACATTGTCGGACTGGATAAACCACAGATATTAACATTGTCAGACTGGATAAACCACTGATATTAACATTGTCAGACTGGATAAACCACAGATATTAACAGAGTCAGACTGGATAACTCACAGATATTAACATTGTCAGACTGGATAACTCACTGATATTAACATTGTCAGACTGGATAACTCACAGATATTAACATTGTCAGACTGGATAACTCACAGATATTAACATTGTCAGACTGGATAAACCACTGATATTAACATTGTCAGACTGGATAACTCACAGATATTAACATTGTCAGACTGGATAACTCACAGATATTAACATTGTCAGACTGGATAAACCACAGATATTAACATTGTCAGACTGGATAAACCACTGATATTAACATTGTCAGACTGGATAAACCACAGTTATTAACATTGTCAGACTGGATAACCCACTGATATTAACATTGTCAGACTGGATAAACCACAGATATTAACATTGTCAGACTGGATAAACCACTGATATTAACATTGTCAGACTGGATAAACCACAGATATTAACAGAGTCAGACTGGATAACTCACAGATATTAACATTGTCAGACTGGATAAACCACTAATATTAACATTGTCAGACTGGATAACTCACAGATATTAACATTGTCAGACTGGATAACTCACAGATATTAACATTGTCAGACTGGATAACTCACAGATATTAACATTGTCAGACTGGATAAACCACAGATATTAACATTGTCAGACTGGATAACCCACTGATATTAACATTGTCAGACTGGATAAACCACTGATATTAACATTGTCAGACTGGATAAACCACTGATATTAACAGAGTCAGTCTGGATAACCCACTGATATTAACATTGTCAGACTGGATAACCCACAGATATTAACTTTGTCAGACTGGATAAACCACTGATATTAACATTGTCAGACTGGATAACCCACAGATATTAACATTGTCAGACTGGATAAACCACTGATATTAACATTGTCAGACTGGATAAACCACAGATATTAACAGAGTCAGACTGGATAAACCACTGATGTTAACATTGTCAGACTGGATAAACCACTGATATTAACATTGTCAGACTGGATAAACCACTGATGTTAACAGAGTCAGACTGGATAACCCACAGATATTAACATTGTCAGACTGGATAAACCACAGATATTAACATTGTCAGACTGGATAAACCACTGATATTAACATTGTCAGACTGGATAAACCACAGATATTAACATTGTCAGACTGGATAAACCACTGATGTTAACAGAGTCAGACTGGATAACCCACAGATATTAACATTGTCAGACTGGATAAACCACTGATATTAACAGAGTCAGACTGGATAACCCACAGATATTAACATTGTCAGACTGGATAAATCACTGATATTAACATTGTCAGACTGGATAAATCACTGATATTAACATTGTCAGACTGGATAAACCACAGATATTAACATTGTCAGACTGGATAACCCACTGATATTAACATTGTCAGACTGGATAAACCACAGATATTAACATTGTCAGACTGGATAACCCACTGATATTAACATTGTCAGACTGGATAACCCACAGATATTAACATTGTCAGACTGGATAAACCACAGATATTAACATTGTCAGACTGGATAAACCACTGATGTTAACAGAGTCAGACTGGATAACCCACAGATATTAACATTGTCAGACTGGATAAACCACTGATATTAACAGAGTCAGACTGGATAACCCACAGATATTAACATTGTCAGACTGGATAAATCACTGATATTAACATTGTCAGACTGGATAAACCACAGATATTAACATTGTCAGACTGGATAAACCACTGATATTAACAGAGTCAGACTGGATAACCCACAGATATTAACAGTGTCAGACTGGATAAACCACAGATATTAACAGAGTCAGACTGGATAACCCACAGATATTAACAGAGTCAGACTGGATAACCCACAGATATTAACAGAGTCAGACTGGATAACCCACAGATATTAACAGAGTCAGACTGGATAACCCACAGATATTAACAGAGTCAGACTGGATAACCCACAGATATTAACATTGTCAGACTGGATAACTCACAGATATTAACATTGTCAGACTGGATAAAGCACAGATATTAACATTGTCAGACTGGATAACCCACTGATATTAACATTGTCAGACTGGATAACCCACAGATATTAACATTGTCAGACTGGATAAACCACAGATATTAACATTGTCAGACTGGATAAACCACTGATATTAACATTGTCAGACTGGATAAACCACAGATATTAACATTGTCAGACTGGATAAACCACTGATATTAACAGAGTCAGACTGGATAACCCACAGATATTAACATTGTCAGACTGGATAAACCACTGATATTAACATTGTCAGACTGGATAACTCACAGATATTAACAGTGTCAGACTGGATAAACCACAGATATTAACATTGTCAGACTGGATAAACCACAGATATTAACATTGTCAGACTGGATAACTCACAGATATTAACAGTGTCAGACTGGATAAACCACAGATATTAACATTGTCAGACTGGATAAACCACTGATATTAACATTGTCAGACAGGATAACTCACAGATATTAACAGTGTCAGACTGGATAAACCACAGATATTAACATTGTCAGACTGGATAACTCACAGATATTAACATTGTCAGACTGGATAACTCACAGATATTAACATTGTCAGACTGGATAACCCACTGATATTAACATTGTCAGACTGGATAACCCACAGATATTAACATTGTCAGACTGGATAAACCACTGATATTAACATTGTCAGACTGGATAACTCACAGATATTAACATTGTCAGACTGGATAACCCACAGATATTAACATTGTCAGACTGGATAAACCACTGACATTAACATTGTCAGACTGGATAACTCATAGATATTAACAGTGTCAGACTGGATAAACCACAGATATTAACATTGTCAGACTGGATAAACCACAGATATTAACATTGTCAGACTGGATAACTCACAGATATTAACATTGTCAGACTGGATAAATCACAGATATTAACATTGTCAGACTGGATAAATCACAGATATTAACATTGTCAGACTGGATAAACCACAGATATTAACATTGTCAGACTGGATAAACCACAGATATTAACATTGTCAGACTGGATAACTCACAGATATTAACATTGTCAGACTGGATAACCCTCTGATATTAACATTGTCAGACTGGATAACCAACAGATATTAACATTGTCAGACTGGATAAACCACTGATATTAACATTGTCAGACTGGATAACTCACAGATATTCACATTGTCAGACTGGATAAACCACTGATATTAACATTGTCAGACTGGATAACTCACAGATATTAACAGTGTCAGACTGGATAAACCACAGATATTAACATTGTCAGACTGGATAAACCACAGATATTAACATTGTCAGACTGGATAACTCACAGATATTAACAGTGTCAGACTGGATAAACCACAGATATTAACATTGTCAGACTGGATAAACCACTGATATTAACATTGTCAGACAGGATAACTCACAGATATTAACAGTGTCAGACTGGATAAACCACAGATATTAACATTGTCAGACTGGATAACTCACAGATATTAACATTGTCAGACTGGATAACTCACAGATATTAACATTGTCAGACTGGATAACCCACTGATATTAACATTGTCAGACTGGATAACCCACAGATATTAACATTGTCAGACTGGATAAACCACTGATATTAACATTGTCAGACTGGATAACTCACAGATATTAACATTGTCAGACTGGATAACCCACAGATATTAACATTGTCAGACTGGATAAACCACTGACATTAACATTGTCAGACTGGATAACTCATAGATATTAACAGTGTCAGACTGGATAAACCACAGATATTAACATTGTCAGACTGGATAAACCACAGATATTAACATTGTCAGACTGGATAACTCACAGATATTAACATTGTCAGACTGGATAAATCACAGATATTAACATTGTCAGACTGGATAAATCACAGATATTAACATTGTCAGACTGGATAACTCACAGATATTAACATTGTCAGACTGGATAACCCACTGATATTAACATTGTCAGACTGGATAACCAACAGATATTAACATTGTCAGACTGGATAAACCACTGATATTAACATTGTCAGACTGGATAACTCACAGATATTCACATTGTCAGACTGGATAACTCACAGATATTAACATTGTCAGACTGGATAAACCACAGATATTAACATTGTCAGACTGGATAAACCACAGATATTAACATTGTCAGACTGGATAAACCACAGATATTAACATTGTCAGACTGGATAAACCACAGATATTAACAGAGTCAGACTGGATAAACCACAGATATTAACATTGTCAGACTGGATAAACCACTGATATTAACATTGTCAGACTGGATAACCCACTGATATTAACATTGTCAGACTGGATAAACCACAGATATTAACATTGTCAGAATGGATAAACCACAGATATTAACATTGTCTGACTGGATAAACCACAGATATTAACATTGTCAGACTGGATAAACCACAGATATTAACAGAGTCAGACTGGATAAACCACAGATATTAACATTGTCAGACTGGATCACCCACTGATATTAACATTGTCAGACTGGATAAACCACAGATATTAACATTGTCAGACTGGATAAACCACTGATATTAACAGAGTCAGACTGGATAAACCACAGATATTAACAGAGTCAGACTGGATAAACCACAGATATTAACATTGTCAGACTGGATAAACCACAGATATTAACATTGACAGACTGGATAAACCACTGATATTAACATAGTCAGACTGGATAACTCACAGATATTAACATTGTCAGACGGAATAACCCACTGATATTAACATTGTCAGACTGGATAAACCACAGATATTAACAGAGTCAGACTGGATAAACCACAGATATTAACAGAGTCAGACTGGATAAACCACAGATATTAACATTGTCAGACTGGACAAACCACAGATATTAACATTGTCAGACTGGATAAACCACTGATATTAACAGAGTCAGACTGGATAAACCACAGATATTAACAGAGTCAGACTGGATAAACCACAGATATTAACATTGTCAGACTGGATAAACCACAGATATTAACATTGTCAGACTGGATAACCCACAGATATTAACATTGTCAGACTGGATAAACCACAGATATTAACATTGTCGGACTGGATAAACCACAGATATTAACATTGTCAGACTGGATAAACCACAGATATTAACATTGTCAGACTGGATAAATCACAGATATTAACATTGTCAGACTGGATAACCCACAGATATTAACATTGTCAGACTGGATAAACCACAGATATTAACATTGTCAGACTGGATAAACCACTGATATTAACATTGTCAGACTGGATAACTCACAGATATTAACATTGTCAGACGGAATAACCCACTGATATTAACATTGTCAGACTGGATAACCCACAGATATTAACATTGTCAGACTGGATAAACCACTGAAATTAACATTGTCAGACTGGATAAACCACAGATATTAACATTGTCAGACTGGATAACTCACAGATATTAACATTGTCAGACTGGATAAACCACTGATATTAACATTGTCAGACTGGATAACTCACAGATATTAACATTGTCAGACTGGATAAACCACTGATATTAACATTGTCAGACTGGATAACTCACAGATATTAACATTGTCAGACTGGATAACTGACAGATATTAACATTGTCAGACTGGATAAACCACAGATATTAACATTGTCAGACTGGATAAACCACAGATATTAACATTGTCAGACTGGATAAACCACTGATATTAACAGAGTCAGACTGGATAAACCACAGATATTAACATTGTCAGACTGGATAACTCACAGATATTAACATTGTCAGACTGGATAACCCACTGATATTAACATTGTCAGACTGGCTAACCCACAGATCTTAACATTGTCAGACTGGATAAACCACAGATATTAACGTTGTCAGACTGGATAACCCACAGATATTAACATTGTCAGACTGGATAAACCACAGATAATAACAGAGTCAGACTGGATAAACCACTGATATTAACATTGTCAGACTGGATAACCCACAGATATTAACATTGTCAGACTGGATAAACCACAGATATTAACAGTGTCAGACTGGATAAACCACTGATATTAACATTGTCAGACTGGATAAACCACAGATATTAACAGTGTCAGACTGGATAACCCACCGATATTAACATTGTCAGACTGGATAAACCACTGATATTAACATTGTCAGACTGGATAAACCACAGATATTAACAGAGTCAGACTGGATAAACCACAGATATTAACAGTGTCAGACTGGATAAACCACTGATATTAACATTGTCAGACTGGATAAACCACAGATATTAACATTGTCAGACTGGATAAACCACAGATATTAACATTGTCAGACTGGATAAACCACAGATATTAACAGAGTCAGACTGGATAAACCACAGATATTAACAGTGTCAGACTGGATAAACCACTGATTTTAACATTGTCAGACTGGATAAACCACAGATATTAACATTGTCAGACTGGATAAACCACTGATATTAACATTGTCGGACTGGATAAACCACAGATATTAACATTGTCAGACTGGATAAACCACAGATATTAACATTGTCAGACTGGATAAACCACTGATATTAACATTGTCAGACTGGATAAACCACAGATATTAACATTGTCAGACTGGATAAACCACTGATATTAACATTGTCAGACTGGATAAACCACAGATATTAACAGAGTCAGACTGGATAACTCACAGATATTAACATTGTCAGACTGGATAAACCACTGATATTAACATTGTCAGACTGGATAACTCACAGATATTAACATTGTCAGACTGGATAACTCACAGATATTAACATTGTCAGACTGGATAAACCACTGATATTAACAGAGTCAGACTGGATAACCCACAGATATTAACAGTGTCAGACTGGATAAACCACAGATATTAACAGAGTCAGACTGGATAACCCACAGATATTAACAGAGTCAGACTGGATAACCCACAGATATTAACAGAGTCAGACTGGATAACCCACAGATATTAACAGAGTCAGACTGGATAACCCACAGATATTAACAGAGTCAGACTGGATAACCCACAGATATTAACATTGTCAGACTGGATAACTCACAGATATTAACATTGTCAGACTGGATAAAGCACAGATATTAACATTGTCAGACTGGATAACCCACTGATATTAACATTGTCAGACTGGATAACCCACAGATATTAACATTGTCAGACTGGATAAACCACAGATATTAACATTGTCAGACTGGATAAACCACTGATATTAACATTGTCAGACTGGATAAACCACAGATATTAACATTGTCAGACTGGATAAACCACTGATATTAACAGAGTCAGACTGGATAACCCACAGATATTAACATTGTCAGACTGGATAAATCACTGATATTAACATTGTCAGACTGGATAAACCACTGTTATTAACAGAGTCAGACTGGATAAACCACAGATATTAACATTGTCAGACTGGATAACTCACAGATATTAACATTGTCAGACTGGATAACCCACTGATATTAACATTGTCAGACTGGATAACCCACAGATATTAACATTGTCAGACTGGATAAACCACTGATATTAACATTGTCAGACTGGATAACCCACAGATATTAACATTGTCAGACTGGATAAACCACTGATATTAACATTGTCAGACTGGATAAACCACAGATATTAACAGAGTCAGACTGGATAAACCACTGATGTTAACATTGTCAGACTGGATAAACCATTGATATTAACATTGTCAGACTGGATAAACCACTGATGTTAACAGAGTCAGACTGGATAACTCACAGATATTAACATTGTCAGACTGGATAAACCACAGATATTAACATTGTCAGAATGGATAAACCACTGATATTAACATTGTCAGACTGGATAAACCACAGATATTAACATTGTCAGACTGGATAAATCACTGATATTAACATTGTCAGACTGGATAAATCACTGATATTAACATTGTCAGACTGGATAAACCACAGATATTAACATTGTCAGACTGGATAACCCACTGATATTAACATTGTCAGACTGGATAAACCACAGATATTAACATTGTCAGACTGGATAAACCACTGATGTTAACAGAGTCAGACTGGATAACCCACAGATATTAACATTGTCAGACTGGATAAACCACTGATATTAACAGAGTCAGACTGGATAACCCACAGATATTAACATTGTCAGACTGGATAAATCACTGATATTAACATTGTCAGACTGGATAAATCACTGATATTAACATTGTCAGACTGGATAAAGCACAGATATTAACATTGTCAGACTGGATAACCCACTGATATTAACATTGTCAGACTGGATAAACCACAGATATTAACATTGTCAGACTGGATAACCCACTGATATTAACATTGTCAGACTGGATAACCCACAGATATTAACATTGTCAGACTGGATAAACCACAGATATTAACATTGTCAGACTGGATAAACCACAGATATTAACATTGTCAGACTGGATAAACCACTGATGTTAACAGAGTCAGACTGGATAACCCACAGATATTAACATTGTCAGACTGGATAAACCACTGATATTAACAGAGTCAGACTGGATAACCCACAGATATTAACATTGTCAGACTGGATAAATCACTGATATTAACATTGTCAGACTGGATAAACCACAGATATTAACATTGTCAGACTGGATAAACCACTGATATTAACAGAGTCAGACTGGATAACCCACAGATATTAACAGAGTCAGACTGGATAAACCACAGATATTAACATTGTCAGACTGGATAAATCACAGATATTAACATTGTCAGACTGGATAAATCACAGATATTAACATTGTCAGACTGGATAACTCACAGATATTAACATTGTCAGACTGGATAAACCACAGATATTAACATTGTCAGACTGGATAAACCACAGATATTAACATTGTCAGACTGGATAACCCACTGATATTAACATTGTCAGACTGGATAAACCACAGATATTAACATTGTCAGACTGGATAAACCACAGATATTAACATTGTCAGACTGGATAACTCACAGATATTAACATTGTCAGACTGGATAACTCACAGATATTAACATTGTCAGACTGGATAACTCACAGATATTAACATTGTCAGACTGGATAAACCACAGATATTAACATTGTCAGACTGGATAAACCACAGATATTAACATTGTCAGACTGGATAACCCACTGATATTAACATTGTCAGACTGGATAAGCCACTGATATTAACATTGTCAGACTGGATAAACCACAGATATTAACATTGTCAGACTGGATAAACCACAGATATTAACAGTGTCAGACTGGATAAACCACTGATATTAACATTGTCAGACTGGATAAACCACAGATATTAACATTGTCAGACTGGATAAACCACTGATGTTAACAGAGTCAGACTGGATAACCCACAGATATTAACATTGTCAGACTGGATAAACCACTGATATTAACAGAGTCAGACTGGATAACCCACAGATATTAACATTGTCAGACTGGATAAATCACTGATATTAACATTGTCAGACTGGATAAATCACTGATATTAACATTGTCAGACTGGATAAACCACAGATATTAACATTGTCAGACTGGATAACCCACTGATATTAACATTGTCAGATTGGATAAACCACAGATATTAACATTGTCAGACTGGATAACCCACTGATATTAACATTGTCAGACTGGATAACCCACAGATATTAACATTGTCAGACTGGATAAACCACAGATATTAACATTGTCAGACTGGATAAACCACTGATATTAACATTGTCAGACTGGATAAACCACAGATATTAACATTGTCAGACTGGATAAACCACTGATGTTAACAGAGTCAGACTGGATAACCCACAGATATTAACATTGTCAGACTGGATAAACCACTGATATTAACAGAGTCAGACTGGATAACCCACAGATATTAACATTGTCAGACTGGATAAATCACTGATATTAACATTGTCAGACTGGATAAAGCACAGATATTAACATTGTCAGACTGGATAAACCACTGATATTAACAGAGTCAGACTGGAAAACCCACAGATATTAACAGTGTCAGACTGGATAAACCACAGATATTAACAGAGTCAGACAGGATAACCCACAGATATTAACAGAGTCAGACTGGATAACCCACAGATATTAACAGAGTCAGACTGGATAACCCACAGATATTAACAGAGTCAGACTGGATAACCCACAGATATTAACAGAGTCAGACTGGATAACCCACAGATATTAACATTGTCAGACTGGATAACTCACAGATATTAACATTGTCAGACTGGATAAAGCACAGATATTAACATTGTCAGACTGGATAACCCACTGATATTAACATTGTCAGACTGGATAACCCACAGATATTAACATTGTCAGACTGGATAAACCACAGATATTAACATTGTCAGACTGAATAAACCACTGATATTAACATTGTCAGACTGGATAAACCACAGATATTAACATTGTCAGACTGGATAAACCACTGATATTAACAGAGTCAGACTGGAAAACCCACAGATATTAACATTGTCAGACTGGATAAATCACTGATATTAACATTGTCAGACTGGATAAACCACTGTTATTAACAGAGTCAGACTGGATAAACCACAGATATTAACATTGTCAGACTGGATAACTCACAGATATTAACATTGTCAGACTGGATAACCCACTGATATTAACATTGTCAGACTGGATAACCCACAGATATTAACATTGTCAGACTGGATAAACCACTGATATTAACATTGTCAGACTGGATAACCCACAGATATTAACATTGTCAGACTGGATAAATCACTGATATTAACATTGTCAGACTGGATAAAGCACAGATATTAACATTGTCAGACTGGATAAACCACTGATATTAACAGAGTCAGACTGGATAACCCACAGATATTAACAGTGTCAGACTGGATAAACCACAGATATTAACAGAGTCAGACAGGATAACCCACAGATATTAACAGAGTCAGACTGGATAACCCACAGATATTAACAGAGTCAGACTGGATAACCCACAGATATTAACAGAGTCAGACTGGATAACCCACAGATATTAACAGAGTCAGACTGGATAACCCACAGATATTAACATTGTCAGACTGGATAACTCACAGATATTAACATTGTCAGACTGGATAAAGCACAGATATTAACATTGTCAGACTGGATAACCCACTGATATTAACATTGTCAGACTGGATAACCCACAGATATTAACATTGTCAGACTGGATAAACCACAGATATTAACATTGTCAGACTGGATAAACCACAGATATTAACATTGTCAGACTGGATAAACCACTGATATTAACAGAGTCAGACTGGATAAGCCACTGATATTAACATTGTCAGACTGGATAAATCACTGATATTAACATTGTCAGACTGGATAAACCACTGTTATTAACAGAGTCAGACTGGATAAACCACAGATATTAACATTGTCAGACTGGATAACTCACAGATATTAACATTGTCAGACTGGATAACCCACTGATATTAACATTGTCAGACTGGATAACCCACAGATATTAACATTGTCAGACTGGATAAACCACTGATATTAACATTGTCAGACTGGATAACCCACAGATATTAACATTGTCAGACTGGATAAACCACTGATATTAACATTGTCAGACTGGATAAACCACTGATATTAACATTGTCAGACTGGATAAACCACTGATGTTAACAGAGTCAGACTGGATAAACCACTGATATTAACATTGTCAGACTGGATAAACCACAGATATTAACATTGTCAGACTGGATAACCCACTGATATTAACATTGTCAGACTGGATAAACCACAGATATTAACATTGTCAGACTGGATAAATCACAGATATTAACAATGTCAGACTGGATAACTCACAGATATTAACATTGTCAGACTGGATAAACCACAGATATTAACATTGTCAGACTGGATAAACCACAGATATTAACATTGTCAGACTGGATAACCCACTGATATTAACATTGTCAGACTGGATAAACCACTGATATTAACATTGTCAGACTGGATAAACCACAGATATTAACATTGTCAGACTGGATAACTCACAGATATTAACATTGTCAGACTGGATAACTCACAGATATTAACATTGTCAGACTGGATAACTCACAGATATTAACATTGTCAGACTGGATAAACCACAGATATTAACATTGTCAGACTGGATAAACCACAGATATTAACATTGTCAGACTGGATAACCCACTGATATTAACATTGTCAGACTGGATAAACCACTGATATTAACATTGTCAGACTGGATAAACCACAGATATTAACATTGTCAGACTGGATAAACCACAGATATTAACATTGTCAGACTGGATAAACCACTGATATTAACATTGTCAGACTGGATAAACCACAGATATTAACATTGTCAGACTGGATAAACCACAGATATTAACATTGTCAGACTGGATAAACCACTGATATTAACATTGTCAGACTGGATAAACCACAGATATTAACATTGTCAGACTGGATAAACCACTGATATTAACATTGTCAGACTGGATAAACCACAGATATTAACAGAGTCAGACTGGATAACTCACAGATATAAACATTGTCAGACTGGATAAACCACTGATATTAACATTGTCAGACTGGATAACTCACAGATATTAACATTGTCAGACTGGATAACTCACAGATATTAACATTGTCAGACTGGATAAACCACACATATTAACATTGTCAGACTGGATAAACCACAGATATTAACATTGTCAGACTGGATAACCCACTGATATTAACATTGTCAGACTGGATAAACCACAGATATTAACATTGTCAGACTGGATAAACCACTGATATTAACATTGTCAGATGGATAAACCACAGATATTAACAGAGTCAGACTGGATAACTCACAGATATTAACATTGTCAGACTGGATAAACCACTAATATTAACATTGTCAGACTGGATAACTCACAGATATTAACATTGTCAGACTGGATAACTCACAGATATTAACATTGTCAGACTGGATAAACCACAGATATTAACATTGTCAGACTGGATAAACCACAGATATTAACATTGTCAGACTGGATAACTCACAGATATTAACATTGTCAGACTGGATAAACCACAGATATTAACATTGTCAGACTGGATAACCCACTGATATTAACATTGTCAGACTGGATAACCCACAGATATTAACATTGTCAGACTGGATAACTCACAGATATTAACATTGTCAGACTGGATAAACCACAGATATTAACATTGTCAGACTGGATAACCCACTGATATTAACATTGTCAGACTGGATAACCCACAGATATTAACATTGTCAGACTGGATAACTCACAGATATTAACATTGTCAGACTGGATAAACCACAGATATTAACATTGTCAGACTGGATAACCCACTGATATTAACATTGTCGGACTGGATAACCCACAGATATTAACATTGTCAGACTGGATAAACCACAGATATTAACATTGTCAGACTGGATAAACCACTGATATTAACATTGTCAGACTGGATAAACCAGAGATATTAACATTGTCAGACTGGATAAACCACTGATGTTAACAGAGTCAGACTGGATAACCCACAGATATTAACATTGTCAGACTGGATAAACCACTGATATTAACAGAGTCAGACTGGATAACCCACAGATATTAACATTGTCAGACTGGATAAATCAGTAATATTAACATTGTCAGACTGGATAAACCACTGATATTAACAGAGTCAGACTGGATAAACCACAGATATTAACATTGTCAGACTGGATAACTCACAGATATTAACATTGTCAGACTGGATAACCCACTGATATTAACATTGTCAGACTGGATAACCCACAGATATTAACATTGTCAGACTGGATAAACCACAGATATTAACATTGTCAGACTGGATAAACCACTGATATTAACATTGTCAGACTGGATAAACCACAGATATTAACATTGTCAGACTGGATAAACCACTGATGTTAACAGAGTCAGACTGGATAACCCACAGATATTAACATTGTCAGACTGGATAAACCACTGATATTAACATTGTCAGACTGGATAAACCACAGATATTAACATTGTCAGACTGGATAAACCACTGATGTTAACAGAGTCAGACTGGATAACCCACAGATATTAACATTGTCAGACTGGATAAACCACTGATATTAACAGAGTCAGACTGGATAACCCACAGATATTAACATTGTCAGACTGGATAAATCAGTAATATTAACATTGTCAGACTGGATAAACCACTGATATTAACAGAGTCAGACTGGATAAACCACAGATATTAACATTGTCAGACTGGATAACTCACAGATATTAACATTGTCAGACTGGATAAACCACAGATATTAACATTGTCAGACTGGATAACCCACTGATATTAACATTGTCAGACTGGATAACCCACAGATATTAACATTGTCAGACTGGATAAACCACAGATATTAACATTGTCAGACTGGATAAACCACTGATATTAACATTGTCAGACTGGATAAACCACAGATATTAACATTGTCAGACTGGATAAACCACAGATATTAACAGAGTCAGACTGGATAACCCACAGATATTAACATTGTCAGACTGGATAAACCACTGATATTAACAGAGTCAGACTGGATAACCCACAGATATTGACATTGTCAGACTGGATAAACCACAGATATTAACATTGTCAGACTGGATAAACCACTGAATTTAACAGAGTCAGACTGGATAACCCACAGATATTAACAGTGTCAGACTGGATAAACCACAGATATTAACAGAGTCAGACTGGATAACCCACAGATATTAACAGAGTCAGACTGGATAACCCACAGATATTAACAGAGTCAGACTGGATAACCCACAGATATTAACAGAGACAGACTGGATAACCCACAGATATTAACATTGTCAGACTGGATAACCCACAGATATTAACATTGTCAGACTGGATAACCCACTGATATTAACATTGTCAGACTGGATAATTCACAGATATTTACATTGTCAGACTGGATAACTCACAGATATTAACATTGTCAGACTGGATAAACCAATGATATTAACAGAGTCAGACTGGATAACCCACAGATATTAACATTGTCAGACTGGATAAATCACTGATATTAACATTGTCAGACTGGATAAACCACAGATATTAACATTGTCAGACTGGATAAACCACAGATATTAACATTGTCAGACTGGATAACCCACTGATATTAACATTGTCAGACTGGATAAACCACAGATATTAACATTGTCAGACTGGATAAATCACAGATATTAACATTGTCAGTCTGGATAACTCACAGATATTAACATTGTCAGACTGGATAAACCACAGATATTAACATTGTCAGACTGGATAAACCACAGATATTAACATTGTCAGACTGGATAACCCACTGATATTAACATTGTCAGACTGGATAAACCACAGATATTAACATTGTCAGACTGGATAAACCACAGATATTAACATTGTCAGACTGGATAACCCACTGATATTAACATTGTCAAACTGGATATACAACAGATATTAACATTGTCAGACTGGATAACCCACAGATATTAACATTGTCAGACTGGATAACCCACTGATATTAACATTGTCAGACTGGATAACTCACAGATATTAACATTGTCAGACTGGATAACTCACAGATATTAACATTGTCAGACTGGATAAACCACAGATATTAACATTGTCAGACTGGATAAACCACAGATATTAACATTGTCAGACTGGATAACCCACTGATATTAACATTGTCAGACTGTATAAACCACAGATATTAACATTGTCAGACTGGATAAACCACTGATATTAACATTGTCAGACTGGATAAACCACAGATATTAACATTGTCAGACTGGATAAACCACAGATATTAACATTGTCAGACTGGATAAACCACAGATATTAACAGAGTCAGACTGGATAACTCACAGATATTAACATTGTCAGACTGGATAACCCACAGATATTAACATTGTCAGACTGGATAAACCACTGATATTAACATTGTCAGACTGGATAACCCACAGATATTAACATTGTCAGACTGGATAAAGCACAGATATTAACATTGTCAGACTGGATAAACCACTGATATTAACAGAGTCAGACTGGATAACCCACAGATATTAACAGTGTCAGACTGTATAAACCACAGATATTAACAGAGTCAGACAGGATAACCCACAGATATTAACAGAGTCAGACTGGATAACCCACAGATATTAACAGAGTCAGACTGGATAACCCACAGATATTAACAGAGTCAGACTGGATAACCCACAGATATTAACAGAGTCAGACTGGATAACCCACAGATATTAACATTGTCAGACTGGATAACTCACAGATATTAACATTGTCAGACTGGATAAAGCACAGATATTAACATTGTCAGACTGGATAACCCACTGATATTAACATTGTCAGACTGGATAACCCACAGATATTAACATTGTCAGACTGGATAAACCACAGATATTAACATTGTCAGACTGGATAAACCACAGATATTAACATTGTCAGACTGGATAAACCACTGATATTAACAGAGTCAGACTGGATAAGCCACTGATATTAACATTGTCAGACTGGATAAATCACTGATATTAACATTGTCAGACTGGATAAACCACTGTTATTAACAGAGTCAGACTGGATAAACCACAGATATTAACATTGTCAGACTGGATAACTCACAGATATTAACATTGTCAGACTGGATAACCCACTGATATTAACATTGTCAGACTGGATAACCCACAGATATTAACATTGTCAGACTGGATAAACCACTGATATTAACATTGTCAGACTGGATAACCCACAGATATTAACATTGTCAGACTGGATAAACCACTGATATTAACATTGTCAGACTGGATAAACCACTGATATTAACATTGTCAGACTGGATAAACCACTGATGTTAACAGAGTCAGACTGGATAAACCACTGATATTAACATTGTCAGACTGGATAAACCACAGATATTAACATTGTCAGACTGGATAACCCACTGATATTAACATTGTCAGACTGGATAAACCACAGATATTAACATTGTCAGACTGGATAAATCACAGATATTAACAATGTCAGACTGGATAACTCACAGATATTAACATTGTCAGACTGGATAAACCACAGATATTAACATTGTCAGACTGGATAAACCACAGATATTAACATTGTCAGACTGGATAACCCACTGATATTAACATTGTCAGACTGGATAAACCACTGATATTAACATTGTCAGACTGGATAAACCACAGATATTAACATTGTCAGACTGGATAACTCACAGATATTAACATTGTCAGACTGGATAACTCACAGATATTAACATTGTCAGACTGGATAACTCACAGATATTAACATTGTCAGACTGGATAAACCACAGATATTAACATTGTCAGACTGGATAAACCACAGATATTAACATTGTCAGACTGGATAACCCACTGATATTAACATTGTCAGACTGGATAAACCACTGATATTAACATTGTCAGACTGGATAAACCACAGATATTAACAGTGTCAGACTGGATAAACCACTGATATTAACATTGTCAGACTGGATAAACCACAGATATTAACATTGTCAGACTGGATAAACCACTGATATTAACATTGTCAGACTGGATAAACCACAGATATTAACATTGTCAGACTGGATAAACCACAGATATTAACATTGTCAGACTGGATAAACCACTGATATTAACATTGTCAGACTGGATAAACCACAGATATTAACATTGTCAGACTGGATAAACCACTGATATTAACATTGTCAGACTGGATAAACCACAGATATTAACAGAGTCAGACTGGATAACTCACAGATATAAACATTGTCAGACTGGATAAACCACTGATATTAACATTGTCAGACTGGATAACTCACAGATATTAACATTGTCAGACTGGATAACTCACAGATATTAACATTGTCAGACTGGATAAACCACACATATTAACATTGTCAGACTGGATAAACCACAGATATTAACATTGTCAGACTGGATAACCCACTGATATTAACATTGTCAGACTGGATAAACCACAGATATTAACATTGTCAGACTGGATAAACCACTGATATTAACATTGTCAGATGGATAAACCACAGATATTAACAGAGTCAGACTGGATAACTCACAGATATTAACATTGTCAGACTGGATAAACCACTAATATTAACATTGTCAGACTGGATAACTCACAGATATTAACATTGTCAGACTGGATAACTCACAGATATTAACATTGTCAGACTGGATAAACCACAGATATTAACATTGTCAGACTGGATAAACCACAGATATTAACATTGTCAGACTGGATAACTCACAGATATTAACATTGTCAGACTGGATAAACCACAGATATTAACATTGTCAGACTGGATAACCCACTGATATTAACATTGTCAGACTGGATAACCCACAGATATTAACATTGTCAGACTGGATAACTCACAGATATTAACATTGTCAGACTGGATAAACCACAGATATTAACATTGTCAGACTGGATAACCCACTGATATTAACATTGTCAGACTGGATAACCCACAGATATTAACATTGTCAGACTGGATAACTCACAGATATTAACATTGTCAGACTGGATAAACCACAGATATTAACATTGTCAGACTGGATAACCCACTGATATTAACATTGTCGGACTGGATAACCCACAGATATTAACATTGTCAGACTGGATAAACCACAGATATTAACATTGTCAGACTGGATAAACCACTGATATTAACATTGTCAGACTGGATAAACCAGAGATATTAACATTGTCAGACTGGATAAACCACTGATGTTAACAGAGTCAGACTGGATAACCCACAGATATTAACATTGTCAGACTGGATAAACCACTGATATTAACAGAGTCAGACTGGATAACCCACAGATATTAACATTGTCAGACTGGATAAATCAGTAATATTAACATTGTCAGACTGGATAAACCACTGATATTAACAGAGTCAGACTGGATAAACCACAGATATTAACATTGTCAGACTGGATAACTCACAGATATTAACATTGTCAGACTGGATAACCCACTGATATTAACATTGTCAGACTGGATAACCCACAGATATTAACATTGTCAGACTGGATAAACCACAGATATTAACATTGTCAGACTGGATAAACCACTGATATTAACATTGTCAGACTGGATAAACCACAGATATTAACATTGTCAGACTGGATAAACCACTGATGTTAACAGAGTCAGACTGGATAACCCACAGATATTAACATTGTCAGACTGGATAAACCACTGATATTAACATTGTCAGACTGGATAAACCACAGATATTAACATTGTCAGACTGGATAAACCACTGATGTTAACAGAGTCAGACTGGATAACCCACAGATATTAACATTGTCAGACTGGATAAACCACTGATATTAACAGAGTCAGACTGGATAACCCACAGATATTAACATTGTCAGACTGGATAAATCAGTAATATTAACATTGTCAGACTGGATAAACCACTGATATTAACAGAGTCAGACTGGATAAACCACAGATATTAACATTGTCAGACTGGATAACTCACAGATATTAACATTGTCAGACTGGATAAACCACAGATATTAACATTGTCAGACTGGATAACCCACTGATATTAACATTGTCAGACTGGATAACCCACAGATATTAACATTGTCAGACTGGATAAACCACAGATATTAACATTGTCAGACTGGATAAACCACTGATATTAACATTGTCAGACTGGATAAACCACAGATATTAACATTGTCAGACTGGATAAACCACAGATATTAACAGAGTCAGACTGGATAACCCACAGATATTAACATTGTCAGACTGGATAAACCACTGATATTAACAGAGTCAGACTGGATAACCCACAGATATTGACATTGTCAGACTGGATAAACCACAGATATTAACATTGTCAGACTGGATAAACCACTGAATTTAACAGAGTCAGACTGGATAACCCACAGATATTAACAGTGTCAGACTGGATAAACCACAGATATTAACAGAGTCAGACTGGATAACCCACAGATATTAACAGAGTCAGACTGGATAACCCACAGATATTAACAGAGTCAGACTGGATAACCCACAGATATTAACAGAGTCAGACTGGATAACCCACAGATATTAACATTGTCAGACTGGATAACCCACAGATATTAACATTGTCAGACTGGATAACCCACTGATATTAACATTGTCAGACTGGATAATTCACAGATATTTACATTGTCAGACTGGATAACTCACAGATATTAACATTGTCAGACTGGATAAACCAATGATATTAACAGAGTCAGACTGGATAACCCACAGATATTAACATTGTCAGACTGGATAAATCACTGATATTAACATTGTCAGACTGGATAAACCACAGATATTAACATTGTCAGACTGGATAAACCACAGATATTAACATTGTCAGACTGGATAACCCACTGATATTAACATTGTCAGACTGGATAAACCACAGATATTAACATTGTCAGACTGGATAAATCACAGATATTAACATTGTCAGTCTGGATAACTCACAGATATTAACATTGTCAGACTGGATAAACCACAGATATTAACATTGTCAGACTGGATAAACCACAGATATTAACATTGTCAGACTGGATAACCCACTGATATTAACATTGTCAGACTGGATAAACCACAGATATTAACATTGTCAGACTGGATAAACCACAGATATTAACATTGTCAGACTGGATAACCCACTGATATTAACATTGTCAAACTGGATATACAACAGATATTAACATTGTCAGACTGGATAACCCACAGATATTAACATTGTCAGACTGGATAACCCACTGATATTAACATTGTCAGACTGCATAACTCACAGATATTAACATTGTCAGACTGGATAACTCACAGATATTAACATTGTCAGACTGGATAAACCACAGATATTAACATTGTCAGACTGGATAAACCACAGATATTAACATTGTCAGACTGGATAACCCACTGATATTAACATTGTCAGACTGTATAAACCACAGATATTAACATTGTCAGACTGGATAAACCACTGATATTAACATTGTCAGACTGGATAAACCACAGATATTAACATTGTCAGACTGGATAAACCACAGATATTAACATTGTCAGACTGGATAAACCACAGATATTAACAGAGTCAGACTGGATAACTCACAGATATTAACATTGTCAGACTGGATAACCCACAGATATTAACATTGTCAGACTGGATAAACCACTGATATTAACATTGTCAGACTGGATAACCCACAGATATTAACATTGTCAGACTGGATAAACCACTGATATTAACATTGTCAGACTGGATACATCACAGATATTAACATTGTCAGACTGGATAACTCATAGATATTAACATTGTCAGACTGGATAACTCACAGATATTAACATTGTCAGACTGGATAAACCACAGATATTAACAGAGTCAGACTGGATAACTCACAGATATTAACATTGTCAGACTGGATAAACCACTGATATTAACATTGTCAGACTGGATAACTCACAGATATTAACATTGTCAGACTGGATAACTCACAGATATTAACATTGTCAGACTGGATAAACCACTGATATTAACATTGTCAGACTGGATAACTCACAGATATTAACATTCTCAGACTGGATAACTCACAGATATTAACATTGTCAGACTGGATAACTCACAGATATTAACATTGTCAGACTGGATAAACCACAGATATTAACAGAGTCAGACTGGATAACTCACAGATATTAACATTGTCAGACTGGATAAACCACTGATATTAACATTGTCAGACTGGATAAACCACTGATATTAACATTGTCAGACTGGATAACTCACAGATATTAACATTGTCAGACTGGATAAACCACAGATATTAACATTGTCAGACTGGATAACCCACTGATATTAACATTGTCAGACTGGATAAACCACAGATATTAACATTGTCAGACTGGATAAACCACTGATATTAACATTGTCAGACTGGATAAACCACAGATATTAACAGAGTCAGACTGGATAAACCACAGATATTAACATTGTCAGACTGGATAAACCACTGATATTAACATTGTCAGACTGGATAACTCACAGATATTAACATTGTCAGAATGGATAACTCACAGATATTAACATTGTCAGACTGGATAAACCACAGATATTAACATTGTCAGACTGGATAAACCACAGATATTAACATTGTCAGACTGGATAACCCACTGATATTAACATTGTCAGACTGGATAACCCACAGATATTAACATTGTCAGACTGGATAAACCACAGATATTAACATTGTCAGACTGGATAAACCACAGATATTAACATTGTCAGACTGGATAAACCACTGATATTAACATTGTCAGACTGGATAAATCACTGATATTAACATTGTCAGACTGGATAAACCACTGATATTAACATTGTCAGACTGGATAAACCACAGATATTAACATTGTCAGACTGGATAAACCACTGATGTTAACAGAGTCAGACTGGATAACCCACAGATATTAACATTGTCAGACTGGATAAACCACTGTATTAACAGAGTCAGACTGGATAACCCACAGATATTAACATTGTCAGACTGGATAACCCACAGATATTAACATTGTCAGACTGGATAAACCACAGATATTAACATTGTCTGACTGGATAAACCACTGATATTAACAGAGTCAGACTGGATAACCCACAGATATTAACATTGTCAGACTGGATAAACCACAGATATTAACATTGTCAGACTGGATAAACCACTGATGTTAACAGAGTCAGACTGGATAACCCACAGATATTAACATTGTCAGACTGGATAAACCACTGATATTAACAGAGTCAGACTGGATAACCCACAGATATTAACATTGTCAGACTGGATAAACCACAGATATTAACATTGTCAGACTGGATAAACCACAGATATTAACATTGTCAGACTGGATAAACCACAGATATTAACATTGTCAGACTGGATAAACCACAGATATTAACAGTGTCAGACTGGATAAACCACAGATATTAACATTGTCAGACTGGATAAACCACTGATATTAACATTGTCAGACTGGATAAACCACAGATATTAACATTGTCAGACTGGATAAACCACAGATATTAACATTGTCAGACTGGATAAACCACTGATATTAACATTGTCAGACTGGATAACTCACAGATATTAACATTGTCAGACTGGATAAACCACAGATATTAACATTGTCAGACTGGATAAACCACAGATATTAACATTGTCAGACTGGATAACCCACTGATATTAACATTGTCAGACAGGATAACCCACAGATATTAACATTGTCAGACTGGATAAACCACAGATATTAACATTGTCAGACTGGATAAACCACTGATATTAACATTGTCAGACTGGATAAACCACAGAAATTAACATTGTCAGACTGGATAAACCACTGATGTTAACAGAGTCAGACTGGATAACCCACAGATATTAACATTGTCAGACTGGATAAACCACTGATATTAACAGAGTCAGACTGGATACCCCACAGATATTAACATTGTCAGACTGGATAAATCACTGATATTAACATTGTCAGACTGGATAAACCACTGATATTAACATTGTCAGACTGGATAACTCACAGATATTAACATTGTCAGACTGGATAACCCACTGATATTAACATTGTCAGACTGGATAACCCACAGATATTAACATTGTCAGACTGGATAAACCACTGATATTAACATTGTCAGACTGGATAACTCACAGATATTAACATTGTCAGACTGGATAAACCACTGATATTAACATTGTCAGACTGGATAAACCACAGATATTAACAGAGTCAGACTGGATAAACCACTGATATTAACATTGTCAGACTGGATAACTCACAGATATTAACATTGTCAGACTGGATAACTCACAGATATTAACATTGTCAGACTGGATAAACCACAGATATTAACATTTTCAGACTGGATAAACCACAGATATTAACATTGTCAGTCTGGATAAACCACAGATATTAACATTGTCAGACTGGATAACCCACTGATATTAACATTGTCAGACTGGATAAACCACAGATATTAACATTGTCAGACTGGATAAACCACTGATATTAACATTGTCAGACTGGATAAACCACAGATATTAACAGAGTCAGACTGGATAACCCACAGATATTAACAGAGTCAGACTGGATAACCCACAGATATTAACAGAGTCAGACTGGATAACCCACAGATATTAACATTGTCAGACTGGATAACCCACAGATATTAACATTGTCAGACTGGATAACCCACTGATATTAACATAGTCAGACTGGATAACTCACAGATATTAACATTGTCAGACTGGATAACCCACAGATATTAACATTGTCAGACTGGATAACCCACTGATATTAACATTGTCAGACTGGATAACTCACAGATATTAACATAGTCAGACTGGATAACTCACAGATATTAACATTGTCAGACTGGATAAACCACAGATATTAACATTGTCAGACTGGATAACTCACAGATATTAACATTGTCAGACTGGATAACTCACAGATATTAACATTGTCAGACTGGATAAACCACAGATATTAACATTGTCAGACTGGATAAACCACAGATATTAACATTGTCAGACTGGATAACCCACTGATATTAACATTGTCAGACTGGATAAACCACAGATATTAACATTGTCAGACTGGATAAACCACAGATATTAACATTGTCAGACTGGATAACCCACTGATATTAACATTGTCAGACTGGATAACCCACAGATATTAACATTGTCAGACTGGATAAACCACTGATATTAACATTGTCAGACTGGATAACTCACAGATATTAACATTGTCAGACTGGATAAACCACTGATATTAACATTGTCAGACTGGATAAACCACAGATATTAACAGAGTCAGACTGGATAAACCACTGATATTAACATTGTCAGACTGGATAACTCACAGATATTAACATTGTCAGACTGGATAACTCACAGATATTAACATTGTCAGACTGGATAAACCACAGATATTAACATTTTCAGACTGGATAAACCACAGATATTAACATTGTCAGTCTGGATAAACCACAGATATTAACATTGTCAGACTGGATAACCCACTGATATTAACATTGTCAGACTGGATAAACCACAGATATTAACATTGTCAGACTGGATAAACCACTGATATTAACATTGTCAGACTGGATAAACCACAGATATTAACAGAGTCAGACTGGATAACCCACAGATATTAACAGAGTCAGACTGGATAACCCACAGATATTAACAGAGTCAGACTGGATAACCCACAGATATTAACATTGTCAGACTGGATAACCCACAGATATTAACATTGTCAGACTGGATAACCCACTGATATTAACATAGTCAGACTGGATAACTCACAGATATTAACATTGTCAGACTGGATAACCCACAGATATTAACATTGTCAGACTGGATAACCCACTGATATTAACATTGTCAGACTGGATAACTCACAGATATTAACATAGTCAGACTGGATAACTCACAGATATTAACATTGTCAGACTGGATAAACCACAGATATTAACATTGTCAGACTGGATAACTCACAGATATTAACATTGTCAGACTGGATAACTCACAGATATTAACATTGTCAGACTGGATAAACCACAGATATTAACATTGTCAGACTGGATAAACCACAGATATTAACATTGTCAGACTGGATAACCCACTGATATTAACATTGTCAGACTGGATAAACCACAGATATTAACATTGTCAGACTGGATAAACCACAGATATTAACATTGTCAGACTGGATAACCCACTGATATTAACATTGTCAGACTGGATAAACCACAGATATTAACATTGTCAGACTGGATAACCCACAGATATTAACATTGTCAGACTGGATAACCCACTGATATTAACATTGTCAGACTGGATAACTCACAGATATTAACATTGTCAGACTGGATAACTCACAGATATTAACATTGTCAGACTGGATAAACCACAGATATTAACATTGTCAGACTGGATAAACCACAGATATTAACATTGTCAGACTGGATAACCCACTGATATTAACATTGTCAGACTGTATAAACCACAGATATTAACATTGTCAGACTGGATAAACCACTGATATTAACATTGTCAGACTGGATAAACCACAGATATTAACATTGTCAGACTGGATAAACCACAGATATTAACATTGTCAGACTGGATAACTCACAGATATTAACATTGTCAGACTGGATAACCCACAGATATTAACATTGTCAGACTGGATAAACCACTGATATTAACATTGTCAGACTGGATAACCCACAGATATTAACATTGTCAGACTGGATAAACCACTGATATTAACATTGTCAGACTGGATAACTCACAGATATTAACATTGTCAGACTGGATAACTCACAGATATTAACATTGTCAGACTGGATAACTCACAGATATTAACATTGTCAGACTGGATAAACCACAGATATTAACAGAGTCAGACTGGATAACTCACAGATATTAACATTGTCAGACTGGATAAACCACTGATATTAACATTGTCAGACTGGATAACTCACAGATATTAACATTGTCAGACTGGATAACTCACAGATATTAACATTGTCAGACTGGATAAACCACTGATATTAACATTGTCAGACTGGATAACTCACAGATATTAACATTCTCAGACTGGATAACTCACAGATATTAACATTGTCAGACTGGATAACTCACAGATATTAACATTGTCAGACTGGATAAACCACAGATATTAACAGAGTCAGACTGGATAACTCACAGATATTAACATTGTCAGACTGGATAAACCACTGATATTAACATTGTCAGACTGGATAAACCACTGATATTAACATTGTCAGACTGGATAAACCACTGATATTAACATTGTCAGACTGGATAAACCACAGATATTAACATTGTCAGACTGGATAAATCACAGATATTAACATTGTCAGACTGGATAAACCACAGATATTAACATTGTCAGACTGGATAACCCACTGATATTAACATTGTCAGACTGGATAAACCACAGATATTAACATTGTCAGACTGGATAACTCACAGATATTAACATTGTCAGACTGGATAAACCACTGATATTAACATTGTCAGACTGGATAAACCACAGATATTAACATTGTCAGACTGGATAAACCACTGATATTAACATTGTCAGACTGGATAACTCACAGATATTAACATTGTCAGACTGGATAACTCACAGATATTAACACTGTCAGACTGGTAAACCACAGATATTAACACTGTCAGACTGGATAAACCACAGATATTAACATTGTCAGACTGGATAACCCACTGATATTAACATTGTCAGACTGGATAACCCACAGATATTAACATTGTCAGACTGGATAAACCACAGATATTAACATTGTCAGACTGGATAAACCACTGATATTAACATTGTCAGACTGGATAAATCACTGATATTAACATTGTCAGACTGGATAAACCACAGATATTAACATTGTCAGAATGGATAAACCACTGATGTTAACAGAGTCAGACTTGATAACCCACAGATATTAACATTGTCAGACTCGATAAACCACTGATAATAACAGAGTCAGACTGGATAACCCACAGATATTAACATTGTCAGACTGGATAAACCACAGATATTAACATTGTCAGACTGGATAAACCACAGATATTAACATTGTCAGACTGGATAAACCACTGATATTAACAGAGTCAGACTGGATAACCCACAGATATTAACATTGTCAGACTGGATAAACCACAGATATTAACATTGTCAGACTGGATATACCACTGATGTTAACAGAGTCAGACTGGATAACCCACAGATATTAACATTGTCAGACTGGATAAACCACTGATTTTAACAGAGTCAGACTGGATAACCCACAGATATTAACATTGTCAGACTGGATAAACCACAGATATTAACATTGTCAGACTGGATAAACCACAGATATTAACATTGTCAGACTGGATAAACCACAGATATTAACAGTGTCAGACTGGATAAACCACAGATATTAACATTGTCAGACTGGATAAACCACTGATATTAACATTGTCAGACTGGATAAACCACAGATATTAACATTGTCAGACTGGATAAACCACAGATATTAACATTGTCAGACTGGATAAACCACTGATATTAGAATTAGAATTAGAATTAGAATATTACAGCGCAGTACAGGCCCTTCGGCCCTCGATGTTGCGCCGATCATCTGACCTACACTATTCCATTTACATCCATATGTCTATCCAATGACCACTTAAAAGCCCTTAAAGTTGGCGAGTCTACTACTGTTGCAGGCAGGGCGTTCCACGCCCCTACTACTCTCTGCGTAAAGAAACTACCTCTGACATCTGTCCTATATCTTTCACCCCTCAACTTAAAGCTATGTCCCTTCGTGTTTGCCATCCTCATCCGAGGAAAAAGACTCTCACTATCCACCCTATCTAACCCTCTGATTAACATTGTCAGACTGGATAACTCACAGATATTAACATTGTCAGACTGGATAAACCACAGATATTAACATTGTCAGACTGGATAAACCACAGATATTAACATTGTCAGACTGGATAACCCACTGATATTAACATTGTCAGACTGGATAACCCACTGATATTAACATTGTCAGACTGGATAAACCACAGATATTAACATTGTCAGACTGGATAAACCACTGATATTAACATTGTCAGACTGGATAAACCACAGATATTAACATTGTCAGACTGGATAAACCACTGATGTTAACAGAGTCAGACTGGATAACCCACAGATATTAACATTGTCAGACTGGATAAACCACTGATATTAACAGAGTCAGACTGGATAACCCACAGATATTAACATTGTCAGACTGGATAAATCACTGATATTAACATTGTCAGACTGGATAAACCACTGATATTAACAGAGTCAGACTGGATAAACCACAGATATTAACATTGTCAGACTGGATAACTCACAGATATTAACATTGTCAGACTGGATAACCCACTGATATTAACATTGTCAGACTGGATAACCCACAGATATTAACATTGTCAGACTGGATAAACCACTGATATTAACATTGTCAGACTGGATAACCCACAGATATTAACATTGTCAGACTGGATAAACCACTGATATTAACATTGTCAGACTGGATAAACCACAGATATTAACAGAGTCAGACTGGATAACTCACAGATATTAACATTGTCAGACTGGATAAACCACTGATATTAACATTGTCAGACTGGATAACTCACAGATATTAACATTGTCAGACTGGATAACTCACAGATATTAACATTGTCAGACTGGATAAACCACAGATATTAACATTGTCAGACTGGATAAACCACAGATATTAACATTGTCAGACTGGATAACCCACTGATATTAACATTGTCAGACTGGATAAACCACAGATATTAACATTGTCAGACTGGATAAACCACTGATATTAACATTGTCAGACTGGATAAACCACAGATATTAACAGAGTCAGACTGGATAACTCACAGATATTAGCATTGTCAGACTGGATAAACCACTGATATTAACATTGTCAGACTGGATAACTCACAGATATTAACATTGTCAGACTGGATAAACCACAGATATTAACATTGTCAGACTGGATAAACCACAGATATTAACATTGTCAGACTGGATAACCCACTGATATTAACATTGTCAGACTGGATAACCCACAGATATTAACATTGTCAGACTGGATAAACCACAGATATTAACATTGTCAGACTGGATAAACCACTGATATTAACATTGTCAGACTGGATAAACCACAGATATTAACATTGTCAGACTGGATAAACCACTGATGTTAACAGAGTCAGACTGGATAACCCACAGATATTAACATTGTCAGACTGGATAAACCAATGATATTAACAGAGTCAGACTGGATAACCCACAGATATTAACATTGTCAGACTGGATAAATCACTGATATTAACATTGTCAGACTGGATAAACCACAGATATTAACATTGTCAGACTGGATAAACCACTGATATTAACAGAGTCAGACTGGATAACCCACAGATATTAACAGTGTCAGACTGGATAAACCACAGATATTAACAGAGTCAGACTGGATAACCCACAGATATTAACAGAGTCAGACTGGATAACCCACAGATATTAACAGAGTCAGACTGGATAACCCACAGATATTAACATTGTCAGACTGGATAACCCACAGATATTAACATTGTCAGACTGGATAACCCACAGATATTAACATTGTCAGACTGGATAACCCACAGAAATTAACAGAGTCAGACTGGGTAACCCACAGATATTAACAGAGTCAGACTGGATAACCCACCGATATTAACTCTGTCAGACTGGATATCCCAGACTTATTAACAGTGTCCAACTGTAAATCCCACAAATATTAACAGTATCATGCCTCATAACCCAAAGATATTAATAGTATTGGACGAGATGACCCACCGATGTTGACAGTGTCAGACTGGATACCCACAAATAATAACAGTGTCATACTAGATATCCCACAGATATTAACAGTGTCATACTGGTTAAACCACAAATATTCCGAATGTCAGACTGGATAACCCACAGATAACAACATTGTCAGACTGGACAACCCACAGGCATTAACATTGTCAGACTGGATAAACCACAGATATTAACATTGTCAGACTGGATAAACCACTGATATTAACATTGTCAGACTGGATAAACCACAGATATTAACATTGTCAGACTGGATAAACCACTGATGTTAACAGAGTCAGACTGGATAACCCACAGATATTAACATTGTCAGACTGGATAAACCACTGATATTAACAGAGTCAGACTGGATAACCCACAGATATTAACATTGTCAGACTGGATAAATCACTGATATTAACATTGTCAGACTGGATAAACCACAGATATTAACATTGTCAGACTGGATAAACCACTGATATTAACAGAGTCAGACTGGATAACCCACAGATATTAACAGTGTCAGACTGGATAAACCACAGATATTAACAGAGTCAGACTGGATAACCCACAGATATTAACAGAGTCAGACTGGATAACCCACAGATATTAACAGAGTCAGACTGGATAACCCACAGATATTAACAGAGTCAGACTGGATAACCCACAGATATTAACAGAGTCAGACTGGATAACCCACAGATATTAACATTGTCAGACTGGATAACCCACAGATATTAACATTGTCAGACTGGATAACCCACTGATATTAACATTGTCAGACTGGATAACTCACAGATATTAACATTGTCAGACTGGATAACTCACAGATATTAACATTGTCAGACTGGATAAACCACAGATATTAACATTGTCAGACTGGATAAACCACAGATATTAACATTGTCAGACTGGATAAACCACAGATATTAACATTGTCAGACTGGATAAAATACAGATATTAACATTGTCAGACTGGATAACTCACAGATATTAACATTGTCAGACTGGATAAACCACAGATATTAACATTGTCAGACTGGATAAACCACAGATATTAACATTGTCAGACTGGATAAACCACTGATATTAACATTGTCAGACTGGATAAACCACAGATATTAACATTGTCAGACGGGATAACTCACAGATATTAACATTGTCAGACTGGATAACTCACAGATATTAACATTGTCAGACTGGATAACTCACAGATATTAACATTGTCAGACTGGATAAACCACAGATATTAACATTGTCAGACTGGATAAACCACAGATATTAACATTGTCAGACTGGATAACCCACTGATATTAACATTGTCAGACTGTATAAACCACAGATATTAACATTGTCAGACTGTATAAACCACAGATATTAACATTGTCAGACTGGATAAACCACAGATATTAACAGAGTCAGACTGGATAAACCACAGATATTAACAGTGTCAGACTGGATAAACCACTGATATTAACATTGTCAGACTGGATAAACCACAGATATTAACATTGTCAGACTGGATAAACCACTGATATTAACATTGTCAGACTGGATAAACCACAGATATTAACATTGTCAGACTGGATAAACCACAGATATTAACATTGTCAGACTGTATAAACCACAGATATTAACATTGTCAGACTGGATAAACCACAGATATTAACATTGTCAGACTGGATAAACCACTGATATTAACATTGTCAGACTGGATAAACCACAGATATTAACAGAGTCAGACTGGATAACTCACAGATATAAACATTGTAAACTGGATAAACCACTGATATTAACATTGTCAGACTGGATAACTCACAGATATTAACATTGTCAGACTGGATAACTCACAGATATTAACATTGTCAGACTGGATAAACCACAGATATTAACATTGTCAGACTGGATAAACCACAGATATTAACATTGTCAGACTGGATAACCCACTGATATTAACATTGTCAGACTGGATAAACCACAGATATTAACATTGTCAGACTGGATAAACCACTGATATTAACATTGTCAGACTGGATAAACCACAGATATTAACAGAGTCAGACTGGATAACTCACAGATATTAACATTGTCAGACTGGATAAACCACAGATATTAACATTGTCAGACTGGATAAACCACTGATATTAACATTGTCAGACTGGATAAACCACAGATATTAACAGAGTCAGACTGGATAACTCACAGATATTAACATTGTCAGACTGGATAAACCACTAATATTAACATTGTCAGACTGGATAACTCACAGATATTAACATTGTCAGACTGGATAAACCACAGATATTAACATTGTCAGACTGGATAACCCACTGATATTAACATTGTCAGACTGGATAACCCACAGATATTAACATTGTCAGACTGGATAACTCACAGATATTAACATTGTCAGACTGGATAAACCACAGATATTAACATTGTCAGACTGGATAACCCACTGATATTAACATTGTCAGACTGGATAACCCACAGATATTAACATTGTCAGACTGGATAACTCACAGATATTAACATTGTCAGACTGGATAAACCACAGATATTAACATTGTCAGACTGGATATCCACTGATATTAACATTGTCAGACTGGAAAACCCACAGATATTAACATTGTCAGACTGGATAAACCACAGATATTAACATTGTCAGACTGGATAAACCACTGATATTAACATTGTGAGACTGGATAAACCAGAGATATTAACATTGTCAGACTGGATAAACCACTGATGTTAACAGAGTCAAACTGGATAACCCACAGATATTAACATTGTCAGACTGGATAAACCACTGATATTAACAGAGTCAGACTGGATAACCCACAGATATTAACATTGTCAGACTGGATAAATCACTGATATTAACATTGTCAGACTGGATAAACCACAGATATTAACATTGTCAGACTGGATAAACCACAGATATTAACATTGTCAGACTGGATAAACCACAGATATTAACATTGTCAGACTGGATAAGCCACTGATATTAACATTGTCAGACTGGATAACCCACAGATATTAACATTGTCAGACTGGATAAACCACAGATATTAACATTGTCAGACTGGATAAACCACTGATATTAATATTGTCAGACTGGATAAACCACAGATATTAACATTGTCAGACTGGATAAACCACTGATGTTAACAGAGTCAGACTGGATAACCCACAGATATTAACATTGTCAGACTGGATAAACCACTGATATTAACAGAGTCAGACTGGATAACCCACAGATATTAACATTGTCAGACTGGATAAATCACTGATATTAACATTGTCAGACAGGATAAACCACAGATATTAACATTGTCAGACTGGATAAACCACTGATATTAACAGAGTCAGACTGGATAACCCACAGATATTAACAGTGTCAGACTGGATAAACCACAGATATTAACAGAGTCAGACTGGATAACCCACAGATATTAACAGAGTCAGACTGGATAACCCACAGATATTAACAGAGTCAGACTGGATAACCCACAGATATTAACATTGTCAGACTGGATAACCCACAGATATTAACATTGTCAGACTGGATAACCCACTGATATTAACATTGTCAGACTGGATAACTCACAGATATTAACATTGTCAGACTGGATAACTCACAGATATTAACATTGTCAGACTGGATAAACCACAGATATTAACATTGTCAGACTGGATAAACCACAGATATTAACATTGTCAGACTGGATAACCCACTGATATTAACATTGTCAGACTGGATAAACCACAGATATTAACATTGTCAGACTGGATAAATCACAGATATTAACATTGTCAGACTGGATAACTCACAGATATTAACATTGTCAGACTGGATAAACCACAGATATTAACATTGTCAGACTGGATAAACCACAGATATTAACATTGTCAGACTGGATAAACCACTGATATTAACATTGTCAGACTGGATAAACCACTGATATTAACATTGTCAGACTGGATAAACCACAGATATTAACATTGTCAGACTGGATAACTCACAGATATTAACATTGTCAGACTGGATAACTCACAGATATTAACATTGTCAGACTGGATAACTCACAGATATTAACATTGTCAGACTGGATAACTCACAGATATTAACATTGTCAGACTGGATAAACCACAGATATTAACATTGTCAGACTGGATAAACCACAGATATTAACATTGTCAGACTGGATAACCCACTGATATTAACATTGCCAGACTGGATAAACCACAGATATTAACATTGTCAGACTGGATAAACCACAGATATTAACATTGTCAGACTGGATAACCCACTGATATTAACATTGTCAGACTGGATAAACCACAGATATTAACATTGTCAGACTGGATAACCCACAGATATTAACATTGTCAGACTGGATAACCCACTGATATTAACATTGTCAGACTGGATAACTCACAGATATTAACATTGTCAGACTGGATAACTCACAGATATTAACATTGTCAGACTGGATAAACCACAGATATTAACATTGTCAGACTGGATAAACCACAGATATTAACATTGTCAGACTGGATAACCCACTGATATTAACATTGTCAGACTGGAGAACCACAGATATTAACATTGTCAGACTGGATAAACCACTGATATTAACATTGTCAGACTGGATCAACCACAGATATTAACATTGTCAGACTGGATAAACCACAGATATTAACATTGTCAGACTGGATAACTCACAGATATTAACATTGTCAGACTGGATAACCCACAGATATTAACATTGTCAGACTGGATAAACCACTGATATTAACATTGTCAGACTGGATAACCCACAGATATTAACATTGTCAGACTGGATAAACCACTGATATTAACATTGTCAGAATGGATAACTCACAGATATTAACATTGTCAGACTGGATAACTCACAGATATTAACATTGTCAGACTGGATAACTCACAGATATTAACATTGTCAGACTGGATAAACCACAGATATTAACAGAGTCAGACTGGATAACTCACAGATATTAACATTGTCAGACTGGATAAACCACTGATATTAACATTGTCAGACTGGATAACTCACAGATATTAACATTGTCAGACTGGATAACTCACAGATATTAACATTGTCAGACTGGATAACTCACAGATATTAACATTGTCAGACTGGATAAACCACTGATATTAACATTGTCAGACTGGATAACTCACAGATATTAACTTTCTCAGACTGGATAACTCACAGATATTAACATTGTCAGACTGGATAAACCACAGATATTAACAGAGTCAGACTGGATAACTCACAGATATTAACATTGTCAGACTGGATAAACCACTGATATTAACATTGTCAGACTGGATAGCTCACAGATATTAACATTGTCAGACTGGATAACTCACAGATATTAACATTGTCAGACTGGATAAACCACTGATATTAACATTGTCAGACTGGATAACCCACTGATATTAACATTGTCAGACTGGATAAACCACAGATATTAACATTGTCAGACTGGATAAACCACTGATATTAACATTGTCAGACTGGATAAACCACAGATATTAACAGAGTCAGACTGGATATACCACAGATATTAACATTGTCAGACTGGATAAACCACTGATATTAACATTATCAGACTGGATAACTCACAGATATTAACATTGTCAGACTGGATAACTCACAGATATTAACATTGTCAGACTGGATAAACCACAGATATTAACATTGTCAGACTGGATAAACCACAGATATTAACATTGTCAGACTGGATAAACCACTGATATTAACATTGTCAGACTGGATAGCTCACAGATATTAACATTGTCAGACTGGATAGCTCACAGATATTAACATTGTCAGACTGGATAAACCACAGATATTAACATTGTCAGACTGGATAAACCACAGATATTAACATTGTCAGACTGGATAACCCACTGATATTAACATTGTCAGACTGGATAACCCACAGATATTAACATTGTCAGACTGGATAAACCACAGATATTAACATTGTCAGACTGGATAAACCACTGATATTAACATTGTCAGACTGGATAAATCACTGATATTAACATTGTCAGACTGGATAAACTACTGATATTAATATTGTCAGACTGGATAAACCACAGATATTAACATTGTCAGACTGGATAAACCACTGATGTTAACAGAGTCAGACTGGATAACCCACAGATATTAACATTGTCAGACTGGATAAACCACTGATATTAACAGAGTCAGACTGGATAACCCACAGATATTAACATTGTCAGACTGGATAAACCACAGATATTAACATTGTCAGACTGGATAAACCACTGATATTAACAGAGTCAGACTGGATAACCCACAGATATTAACATTGTCAGACTGGATAAACCACAGATATTAACATTGTCAGACTGGATAAACCACTGATGTTAACAGAGTCAGACTGGATAACCCACAGATATTAACATTGTCAGACTGGATAAACCACTGATATTAACAGAGTCAGACTGGATAACCCACAGATATTAACATTGTCAGACTGGATAAACCACAGATATTAACATTGTCAGACTGGATAAACCACAGATATTAACATTGTCAGACTGGATAAACCACAGATATTAACAGTGTCAGACTGGATAAACCACAGATATTAACATTGTCAGACTGGATAAACCACTGATATTAACTTTGTCAGACTGGATAAACCACAGATATTAACATTGTCAGACTGGATAAACCACAGATATTAACATTGTCAGACTGGATAAACCACTGATATTAACATTGTCAGACTGGATAACTCACAGATATTAACATTGTCAGACTGGATAAACCACAGATATTAACATTGTCAGACTGGATAAACCACAGATATTAACATTGTCAGACTGGATAACCCACTGATATTAACATTGTCAGACAGGATAACCCACAGATATTAACATTGTCAGACTGGATAAACCACAGATATTAACATTGTCAGACTGGATAAACCACAGATATTAACATTGTCAGACTGGATCAACCACTGATATTAACATTGTCAGACTGGATAAACCACAGATATTAACATTGTCAGACTGGATAAACCACTGATATTAACATTGTCAGACTGGATAAACCACAGATATTAACATTGTCCGACTGGATAAACCACAGATATTAACATTGTCAGACTGGATAACTCACAGATATTAACATTGTCAGACTGGATAACCCACAGATATTAACATTGTCAGACTGGATAAACCACTGATATTAACATTGTCAGACTGGATAAACCACTGATATTAACATTGTCAGACTGGATAAACCACTGATATTAACATTGTCAGACTGGATAACTCACAGATATTAACATTGTCAGACTGGATAACTCACAGATATTAACATTGTCAGACTGGATAAACCACAGATATTAACAGAGTCAGACTGGATAACTCACAGATATTAACATTGTCAGACCGGATAAACCACTGATATTAACATTGTCAGACTGGATAACTCACAGATATTAACATTGTCAGACTGGATAACTCACAGATATTAACATTGTCAGACTGGATAAACCACTGATATTAACATTGTCAGACTGGATAACTCACAGATATTAACATTGTCAGACTGGATAACTCACAGATATTAACATTGTCAGACTGGATAAACCACTGATATTAACATTGTCAGACTGGATAACCCACTGATATTAACATTGTCAGACTGGATAAACCACAGATATTAACATTGTCAGACTGGATAAACCACTGATATTAACATTGTCAGACTGGATAAACCACAGATATTAACAGAGTCAGACTGGATATACCACAGATGTTAACATTGTCAGACTGGATAAACCACTGATATTAACATTGTCAGACTGGATAACTCACATATATTAACATTGTCAGACTGGATAACTCACAGATATTAACATTGTCAGACTGGATAAACCACAGATATTAACATTGTCAGACTGGATAAACCACAGATATTAACATTGTCAGACTGGATAAACCACTGATATTAACATTGTCAGACTGGATAACTCACAGATATTAACATTGTCAGACTGGATAACTCACAGATATTAACATTGTCAGACTGGATAAACCACAGATATTAACATTGTCAGACTGGATAAACCACAGATATTAACATTGTCAGACTGGATAACCCACTGATATTAACATTGTCAGACTGGATAACCCACAGATATTAACATTGTCAGACTGGATAAACCACAGATATTAACATTGTCAGACTGGATAAACCACAGATATTAACATTGTCAGACTGGATAAACCACTGATATTAACATTGTCAGACTGGATAAATCACTGATATTAACATTGTCAGACTGGATAAACTACTGATATTAACATTGTCAGACTGGATAAACCACAGATATTAACATTGTCAGACTGGATAAACCACTGATATTAACAGAGTCAGACTGGATAACCCACAGATATTAACATTGTCAGACTGGATAAACCACAGATATTAACATTGTCAGACTGGATAAACCACTGATGTTAACAGAGTCAGACTGGATAACCCACAGATATTAACGTTGTCAGACTGGATAAACCACTGATATTAACAGAGTCAGACTGGATAACCCACAGATATTAACATTGTCAGACTGGATAAACCACAGATATTAACATTGTCAGACTGGATAAACCACAGATATTAACATTGTCAGACTGGATAAACCACAGATATTAACAGTGTCAGACTGGATAAACCACAGATGTTAACATTGTCAGACTGGATAAACCACTGATATTAACATTGTCAGACTGGATAAACCACAGATATTAACATTGTCAGACTGGATAAACCACAGATATTAACATTGTCAGACTGGATAAACCACTGATATTAACATTGTCAGACTGGATAACTCACAGATATTAACATTGTCAGACTGGATAAACCACAGATATTAACATTGTCAGACTGGATAAACCACAGATATTAACATTGTCAGACTGGATAACCCACTGATATTAACATTGTCAGACAGGATAACCCACAGATATTAACATTGTCAGACTGGATAAACCACAGATATTAACATTGTCAGACTGGATAAACCACAGATATTAACATTGTCAGACTGGATCAACCACTGATATTAACATTGTCAGACTGGATAAACCACAGATATTAACATTGTCAGACTGGACAAACCACTGATATTAACATTGTCAGACTGGATAACCCACAGATATTAACATTGTCAGACTGGATAAACCACTGATATTAACATTGTCAGACTGGATAAACCACAGATATTAACAGAGTCAGACTGGATAACTCACAGATATTAACATTGTCAGACTGGATAAACCACTGATATTAGCATTGTCAGACTGGATAAACCACAGATATTAACATTGTCAGACTGGATAAACCACAGATATTAACATTGTCAGACTGGATAAACCACTGATGTTAACAGAGTCAGACTGGATAACCCACAGATATTAACATTGTCAGACTGGATAAACCACTGATATTAACATTGTCAGACTGGATAACCCACAGATATTAACATTGTCAGACTGGATAAACCACTGATATTAACATTGTCAGACTGGATAAACCACAGATATTAACAGAGTCAGACTGGATAACTCACAGATATTAACATTGTCAGACTGGATAAACCACTGATATTAACATTGTCAGACTGGATAACTCACAGATATTAACATTGTCAGACTGGATAAACCACAGATATTAACATTTTCAGACTGGATAAACCACAGATATTAACATTGTCAGACTGGATAAACCACAGATATTAACATTGTCAGACTGGATAACCCACTGATATTAACATTGTCAGACTGGATAAACCACAGATATTAACATTGTCAGACTGGATAAACCACTGATATTAACATTGTCAGACTGGATAAACCACAGATATTAACAGAGTCAGACTGGATAACCCACAGATATTAACAGAGTCAGACTGGATAACCCACAGATATTAACATTGTCAGACTGGATAACCCACAGATATTAACATTGTCAGACTGGATAACCCACTGATATTAACATTGTCAGACTGGATAACTCACAGATATTAACATTGTCAGACTGGATAACTCTCAGATATTAACATTGTCAGACTGGATAAACCACAGATATTAACATTGTCAGACTGGATAAACCACAGA